>NC_135382.1:32467489-32564989 GCF_049243985.1 Paroedura picta
TCCAGATGTCCATGGACTACAATTCCCAATTCCAATGCTGGCAGGGGGCTCCTGGGAATTGTACTCCATGGACATCTTGAGGGACACAGTTTGACTACCCCTGGCCTAGACTGTCGCGTCATTACTGTAACTCACAACTCTGCCTCTCTAAAACTTTCGCCCATGCGCATGGGGCTTCCTCTGAACGACAAAATAAATTTTAATACGGACCACAAAACATGTGAAAATCCCGATACATGAAGACATATAGAACCATCGTTAAAGGAACTTGTATTTTAAGAGATGCTTATAAATAGATACTTTGCCTGAGAAAGCAAACAGTAAAAATCAAATTGTACCAAAAGACAGTGTTAGATCTTGTTTCATTAGGAATTCATGGACCTGATGGCTTTTTATGGTTTGTATATAAATGAAAACTTGGCATCATCCATTTTAATACAGATAAGACCACAGTGCGTGTATCCAGCTATCCCCCACCATAGTAAGCAAGCAGGCTCTAATGAAGTATATAGTCAACAGCAACTTCTCTAACAAGGTTATAGCCCATCTTCCATTCAAGTATGATCTCCCATTCAAGTACTACCTGTGGCCGACCCAGATTTGTTTCCAAGCTCTGCAGTGATGGCACTAGCCATGGGGGCCCTGAAATTTAACATAATATCTTTATTGAGACCTGGGACCAACATGCATGATGATGTTCTAAATATGAACAGAATTATTTCTGACAGTTATCCATGCACCTTGCATTCTAGTCTTATTTTCCCAGACAGCAGAAGGCAGGATAGGCAGCAGCTCAGCAGATGTGTAGCTGATAAGGATGTTGTCCAACCAGAACAGTTTGCCCATCTTCCCATCAAACAAAGTTGTCCTATTTGCTGTTTCTTTGCACATCTATCTTTCCCAGTAACGAAAGCTAGCAGACCTCCAGATGTTTATCCCTGTCCGATGGATAGCTATACCTGAACATCCCTGATATTTGTGGAAGCATTATTTAACCCAGGCTTTCTCAACCAGGTTTCATGAAACCCTGGGTTTCTTGACGGCCCTGGGAGTGTTTTCTATACAGTTGGGAGTTAATGATTATTTTGGTAAACATTTATCATGTGATATAATCATATCCAGTCATGTTGACCTCCCCAATAGCCAACAAAGGGCCTGGTGGGGGTGGGAAGGGCCCACAGATGGGCATGTGCACAGCTATGCTTCCCAACCATATTCTGCACAAAGCCTGAAGAATGTTTCAGGAGTTTCTCAACAGTAAAATAATCGAGAAAGGCTGATTTAAGCCGATAGTAAAAAATGGCATTCCAGAACTCAAAGGTTAATTTAGTGCAGCACTTCTTATATAACTGTAATCTATCCTGTGCCAAATTCGCCAAGCATTTAACAACAAATTGGTCTATTTTGATGTTGCTGGAATTGCCTCTAGCTGAAGCTCAATTCAGTTGGTTTGGGAAACAATAGGTACAACCATACTCGTGTCTTCTGGGTAAGCACTGAGGCGCCATCAAGTTGGTTTCCATGGTCAGAACGGCAGCACATATGTGACTATTTTTTTCAGAACCACCAAAGAATCCAAAGCATCATGCAAAAATCATAAAGAGGCACATCTGGGGAAGGGGCTCTTAAATATGTTAAACAGCCATGCTGGATTGGCACAAGCGTACGTTGTTTCTGCCGCCAAGCATGGCTAGAAGCAACTATGGCTATGACCCATGTCATGTTATCCATAACTTAATCCTTGTCTTTAGAGCTTACGTTGAAGAAACTTTGAAAACACAATATTATTGATTCAGTCTGTTTGGTTTAGGGCAGCCAAATGTGGAATAAAGGTCGGGGGTATTTAACAACCTCACATGCACAATGTCTTCCCTCTTTATATACTGGTGGTTATTTTATTATTTATCATTTGGCATATCATACAGCCAGAAGATCCCAAGTTAGTCTGGCTGCCAGGCATGAGACGTTCAGAGATGGCTTCACTATTGCCTGCCCCTGTGTCATGACCCTGGGGTTACTAGGGGGTTGCCCTTCCAAGTGCTAGTCAGGGCCGATCTTTTGGCAATCCTGCTTAGCTTCTGAGATCGGACGGGATCAGGCTTGCCTGGGCTAGGTTACGATGCCCCAGAATTGATTGCATGTGGTCTCGTAGAAGCAAAAACACAAGCGGGGATACAGTAAGTCTGGTTTGGTGCCAGCACTACCATGACTGCTTGAGATCAAGGGTAATTTTGCACTGGACCTAACTCCACATATATAAAGAAAGTCAACATGGCTTAGAGGCTAGAGCTTTTCTTAACTTTGTTTTCATCAGGCTTCAAGAATGGTCATGTAGAATAAGATTGGGAAGCATAGTTGGATACACGTCCATCTGGGGCTCCTCCCCTACCTACACCTTCCAGGTCTATCATTTTGGGGGGGAAGCCTGACATGACCATATATGGACATGTCACCTGATATATGTTTATCATATATATTAAAATATATTCAGGAGACACTTCCAGGGCTGTCAACCCTGCTGCTGTCAGCGTTGAGTAAAGCTTGGGCTAGCATCTCAGATTAGGGCCCGTTCTGCACATGTTGGATAATGCACATCCAATGCACTTTAGAAGTAGATTAGCCTATTCCACACAGGAAAACTCAGCTGTCAAAGCACATTGAAAGTGCATTATCCAACATGTGCGGAATGGGTCTGGGTTCTGTAAGATCCTGCTTTGAAGCCCCACTCTGCCATGGAATCTTGCAGAGTGACCTTTAGACAGCACACGTTCACAGCCTAGCCTACCCCACAGGATTGTTGTGAGAACAAAATGGAGGAGGTGATGTGAGTCATTTGGGGGTCCCCGAGGGGGGGAAGGCAGGGTATAAATGAAGTAAATGAAATGCAATACAATGCATGCCTGTGCAGGACAGAAGATTCATACACTGCTTATAACCACTTCTGCGTTTGTCTATATTCACCCCCAGTTTAAAAAATCAGGAAATCTAGGCTTTGGGGGTTCAAGATTCAGAGAGGGAATTTCTGTCTCCCTTTACCCATTAATTAACATTTCGAAAGAATCTTGGCAGTCCCTGGGCAACGGCGCTGCATGGGTGTCAAACTCGATTAAATAAGGCAGAAAGTAAAATGTCCTATTAAATAGATACTGCCCTAAATTCTGGTAAAACTTAGAGCAATAATGTAAAAAGCTGGTTATGTGCTTACATTAAAACCCAGATTTTAAAGCATTAGCACATCGCCAGTGCGCTCCTGCTTGGCATGTGTTTTATGCCCAATACCCTACTCTGGCACATTAACAATCTGTGTATCCATTCATCAGCAGTACATTTTGAATTGTATATTTATGGCACAGTGCACTTTTCATCGCTGAAAATTAATGAACATGCCTCTCTCATAACAAACAAGCACCTGTGCCGCATAGTTAGTAATCGGAAACAGATTTATTTTTATTAGAGTATATGTGGGCAAAAAAATTTTCTCCCTTTTTTGAGAAAAAAAAAACCCACCATGATATTCTTGTTGCTTGATTATAAGGCCATGCTGTGCCAACGGATCCCTTTGTTGCATAAATTCCTGCTTATGATTTCCGCCCGTAATATTTTGCATTTGAGATTTAATGATAATGCCTTCTTATAGGACATAATCATTCCTTTACTTGTCTTGACAAATCAAGTCCTGAGAGGCTGCCAACAACTACTGGAGCAAAATGGGAAATCTACAAATAATGAGGAAGAACAGACGTATCAAATCATCTTTGAGGCAACCGGGTTGGCTAGGCCCTGATTCCTGAGCCAGTTTGGTGTGGTGGTTAGGAGTGCGGACTTCTAATCTGGTGATTCTGCACTCCCCCACATGCAGCCAGCTGGGTGACCTTGGGCTCTCCACGGCACTGATAAAGCTGTTTTGACTGAGCAGGAATATCAGGGCTCTCTCAGCCTCACCCACCTCACAGGGTGTCTGTTGTGGGGAGAGGAAAGGGAAGGAGATTGTAAGCCGCTTTGAGACTCCTTCGGGTAGAGAAAAGTGGCATATAAGAACCAAGTCTTCTTCTTCAGTAATATCAAGGCTTTCTTAGCCTCACCTCCCTCACAGGGTGTCTGTCGTGGGGAGAGGAAAGGGAAGGAGATTGTAAGCCGCTTTGAGACTCCTTCGGGTAGAGAAAAGTGGCATATAAGAACCAAATCTTCTTCTTCTTATGTGTGGACCAGGGCCACAGAAACCACCGAGAAACAAGACTGTATGGCAAACCGTTTGAGACAAACAGCCTCGACCTGGTTTTGGCAAATGCAACGATGCCATCCCAAATCCGCTGCTTTATTCACTATTAGTTTTAATTCCCATTCAAACAATTTCTATTAACTTGATTTCACACAATTACAGAACCACCGGGGGGGAGGGGGGCATATGACCAGAAGCCCGGCCAGAACTGTAATGATCAAAGCCTCTTTTTAAGGTAAGATTTCCAGGAAGAATCTCTGAGAGTAATCTCATAGCCCTTCGCTCATTTTTAAAAGCTACATTACAGTCCTGATTCGGATCAGGGCCATGCAGGGACACGAGAAAGTCTGATTTACTCTCCTTCATGGTATTGCTAACCACTACTTCCTGCATGCATGTTGAGAAAAATAAACAGATGGCCTGTAATCTTAATTTCTTTAAAGGTTTATAATCACATGGGGAGTTGTTGTTATGACACCCATGACATTTCCATCCTACTTTTCTCCAACACCCCCATTTTCAAAAGTGAAGTCAATCTGGCTTTTAACAACAATAGAGCACAAACTAAAATCCTAATCGACCTCATACACCCAACGATATTCAAATTGGCGCATTCAGCAATGCAACCTGGCAAAACCCAAATATCAATTAAAAGTCTTAGAAAAGAATTTTGCTATGTACTTCCAATGAAGATTTGTAGGAATGACATCCATATCTCCTCGCTAACCTGAGCTACAGATTGGGAGCAGTAACCAGGATTCTAGCAGCAGCATAATGAACAGACCTAAGGAACATGGGGTAGGCAGAATAAATGTCTGAATACTGAATCAGATCCTGGATCCATCATGAGGGGTGTCAGCTCTGAGATGGGAAATAGCTAGAGATTTGGGGGATGGAGTCTAGGTGGGTGAGTGAAGAGGCCAGTAGCTCTCTCCAGGGTTTTGGACAGAGGTCTTTCACATCACCTACTACTTGATCCTTAACTGGAGATGCCGGGGATTGAAACCCGGGATCTTCTGCATGTCTGATTGATGGTCCACCTCTGACCACGACACATGATTGTGGACCCAAGTTCGGAATCTTAAGCTGTTTAAGGGGATTTTCACATTACCCAATGTTATTAATTTTGGCCTGATTTTGAGTAAAGCAATACAGGGAGTGCTGATATCCCCTTGGGAGAACAACCACACTCCAAAAGAAAGAGAGAAACCTTCACCAGCCTTAGAAATATTTTTGTTGAAGGTATCCCAGACCACCAGAAACAGCAAGGAGACTTTTTTTCTGGAGCTTGCAATAAGATACTTTTTTGGGAGCTTGCAATGAAACTTTTCAAAAAGCAGCTTGGTGCTCTGTTCTCTTTGCACATTTAAACTCTGCCAACACTCAACATATGTACCTGTTTCTTTGGATGAAAAAAATATATCCATAAGCACCAACAGGGACGTGTACCTGAAACTGCTTCCTCCACTGATGTGAACTAGGACGTTCCTGCAGGAGGGTAAGGTCCGTGTGTACAACCATGAGGACCCAGGGATGAAACATCTGCACAATCATGCCAGACTGAACAGGAAACCCTACAGTGGACCAGTGCTGTATTGGAAAGTTGAGGTACGAGCAAGGGAATAGGCACGGAGGCTGAATGTTGACCCGGAGACTTGCTGTAGTCTGACAGTAAGCATGTTCCGGGCAGTTGTAAAGAAGATGGGGGGGGGGGGTCATCAGGATAAGGCGGGAGTAGCTTTATTGTACCCCCACATCTGGCTTCATTGGGCATTTCGTTTGATACTGACTACTTGGTTTTGTTTAAAAAGGATGGTTACCCCAGCTTAATCCTTCTCCATGGGGTGAGATAAAAATCCAAATCAGTGTAGCAATTAGAAGAACCTTAACCAACAGGAACTCGTCTTGTAACTTGTGCAGTTTTGTAAGAAAATGTAAATGCCTTATAAAGGTCACCGACAGAAACTGAGTATTATCGTTGCAGGAATCAACCATTTGCCATTTGAAGGCGACTCAACTATTTCCAGTCATCCTTTCTCCTTTCTTTTTTTTTTAAAAATGCCATAACTGTACAGTATCACAGGAATCGTATGTTTTGCATGTCAGGGGCTCACCTTCTCACAGTTTCCTGGCATTTAGCAAGAACCTGGGGAGGGGGGGGGCTTTCTAACTCCAGCATACACAGATAAGCAACAAAGACAATCATCATCAACGCAGAAATCAAGGGGGGGGGGAAACACCACAGAATGGTTATAACTGAGAGCCAGTTTGGTGTAGTGGTTAGGAGTGCGGACTTCTGGCATGCTGGGTTCGATTCTACGCTCCCCCACATGCAACCAGCTGGATGACCTTGGGCTTGCCACGGCACTGATAAAACAGAGCAGTGATATCAGCGCTCTCTCAGCCTCACCCACCCCACAGAGTGTCTGTTGTGGGGAGAGGAATGGGAAGGCGAGTTTTAGTCGTAGCAGGTTGTCCCACCTCTTCCTGCACCCACACGGGGGAGCATTTGGCCTGGTGCACGTCGTCCGCCCCTGATTTGTGCTCCTGCACAGGAGCTGGGGCAGTGAAGTTCCCAGTGCATAAACGGTCTTAGTCTGGTTTGTTTTTAACCAGTTGTCTTGTTTCTACTTGTAAGCCGCCTTGAGGAAGCCTCTGGAGGGAATACAGATTTCCTTAATCAATAAATAATGAAGCCAGCCTGCTGAGCAAGCCTTGTGAAAGTCCATCACTCACTTTGTTCATTTACACGGGTGCTGTTTGAAGGTAAAACGGAGGAGGAGGGAACCATCTCCAGCAATTACGTTAGGTCAGGTTCCAGATGTTTCACTGAGCCCTTCCTCAAATGACTGACTAGCCTGCATCGTCTTTCTTACATTCATCTTCTCCATGTCAGTAAAGCGGACTTGAATTTCTGGATGAATGACAAGTTTTGGTAGATGTTTCACAGATACCTTGGCTGGAACCTGCCAGCTATTTCACAAAATTTTGCCCAATTCTCTTCCTTGCTATAGTTCTCAACTATTTGTAATAATCACATTTCTTACAAATGAAGTTCTCAGGATCTCCCACACGATCCAATCCCTCTGTATTTAGTTATTACTTATTTATTTATTACATTTTTATACTGCCCTCCCTTGCAGCTCAGGGTGGTTTACAGTGAATTCAGAGAACAGTACAGAGAATACATTATAATTTGAACCTGTCACATTTCTGACATTTCAACTTTATAATTTTAGTCACATAATCATTAAAATTAGCCATTAACAGCATACCTGTGGGATGGTTTTTGAGACTATGCTGTTGTTCCCTGATTGGGTGTGGTTTGGTGGTGGTAGGAGGGGATTCTGGGGGCTCTGGTGTTGGTATTGTTTTTCATTAGCTCCATTTTGCAGGCCCTGCAGAACTGTTTTAGTTCTAGCAGGGCCCTGATCTCTGGGAGCTTATTCCACCAGGTGGGAAAGCCATGGAGCAACCTGCTCTAGCACTGATGGAATTATACTGCAATTCTAAGAACGCTTTTGTGGGAATAAGCTTTACTGCAGGCTTTCTTAACCAGGGTTTCATGAAACAATGTGGTTTCTTGACAGCCCCGGAAGCCCTGAATGGGTGGGAGTTAATTATTTTAAAATATATTTTAGAATTTGTTAAACATTTATTGGGTGATACGATCATAGATGGTCATGTCGATCCCCTCTCCAAAAATGGCCAATGATATCCTTGGAGGGGGTGGGAAGGGGAGGGACCCCGGTTGGAGGTGTCCACAGTTCTGCTTACCAACCATATTCTGCACAATCGTGCCACTTGTTTGGTTTCTCAAAGCCTGAAAAATGTTTCAGGGGTTTCTCACTTAGGAGGGCCCAGCTAGTCTTGCTCCTACCAGCCTGCATGTAAAGATAGGCAAGAGGTATGGATACATTTATACCAGCACCACAGATCCTTCCAAAAAGCAACAAAAATGGCAGCTCCATGGGAACTTGTGATCCAACAATTTAGGGTCCACCACTGCTTTGAAAATTACCAGAGGAGACAATAGAGGACCAGACTGACAAATAATATGACAGAAAACATCTTTATATCCACTGCTTTAGCCTCCAATGAACAATCATTTCAGAGGATAATAATTTGACTGTTATGGGGGAAAACTGAGGTGAAACACATGAAGCTCTTTTGAATATGTAGAGTGTGGCATAAATGCAATATATCCTTAAACGCAAAGGTGGCCTAAGGTAAGGCTCTCTCTTTCTGTGTATTTCACAGGGTTGGTTTTAAGACTAAATGAATCATAAAGTATTTTGCATGGTATGCTTCGTAGTGCTAGATGAATGCCGCATCATAATATTGTTAAAACGTTGTTTGATGGAGCTAGATTGACAACCATTAGCTCCTTGTTGGCCCAGACCTTACAGAATAGGCGAGATCTTCAAAATGATGGAAATCTGGCCATTTGCATGTGCTTGTTAGTGAGTGTTTGTCTATGCAAGAGAGAAGGGCAGGAGGCTTAATGTCATTTACTCACACATCACTATCCAAACACTAATGGAAGACAAAGGGTTGAGATAAGAAAGAATCAGCATCAGGGAGTTACTCTGGATGAAAAGATACTGGCAGGACATGACCTTGTATTGGATAATTTGCACTTTTCACTAATTAAAAGATATATGGATTGTAGGGTAGGCAGGATAAATAAAACAAAAGAAAGCAAGCTGTACTATGCCTCAACCTAAATGGTGGTTCAACAGCCGCATGGAAAACCTCTCCAAGAGCAATACTCAGATGTGGTGTGAAAGCTGTCATGTATACATCTCAAGTCACTTTATTAGTCACAGCGGGAGTTTCCCAGGGCCTCAATGGATATGCCCAATAGAGTTGGAATCACCACAGGTTGGATTGAGTGATAAAAGTTTGTGGAGAAACACTTTTTTCTTTTTTACTTTGTGATCTGAGCTTGACAAAATCCCCACATTCCCCCCCCCCCGTTATCTTAGCAAAAGACAGGCAAGAAAGGATAAATCAGTGGCCCCCAAGCATCGTCCAAGTGCCAATCATAAAAGCTTTGGAAATGCTAAAGGCCATCCCAGCTGGAGACCATGAACACCTTAGCTGGAAGTTGACAGAACACCTAGAAGTTGACAGAAAACAGTAGGAGTGCAAGGAGTTAGACTGTGCCTTCCAGAAGACCTCAGGATTGGATTCTTTGACCAACAAAGATGGGCAAACAGAGATAATAAAAACCCTGGGCATGGAGGAGAGGGGTCCATTTCACGTGATATGACCATATATGGTCATGTTGACCCACCCACCCCGTCAATGGCCAATGATGGGCATGGAAAGGGTGGAAAGGGGAGGGGCCCCTGGTAGACATGCACACAACTATGCTTCCCAACCATATTCTGCATAATTGTGCTGCTTCTGGGATTTCTCGAAGCCTGACGAATGTTTCAGGGGTTTCTCAACGGTAAAAAAGTTGAGAAAGGCTAAGTTATTCCTTTGGTTCTTTTTGAACTAAGGTCCTCATGCAGTTGCTCTTCCTTTCTCTTATGCTATTTAGGACTCCATCATCACTCACTCATAGCTGACTGGGTATATTATTTCCAATGAAGTAAAGCAGTCTGATACCAGCAGTCTGGTATATTCAGTAAGATCTTATGACTGGCAAGTCATATACAAATCACTTGCCCTTAACTTCCCAAAAAGCACCATAGAATCATAGAATCATAGAATCATAGAGTTGGAAGGGGCCATACAGGCCATCTAGTCCAACCCCCTGCTCAACGCAGGATCAGCCCTAAGCATCCTAAAGCATCCAAGAAAAGTGTGTATCCAACCTTTGCTTGAAGACTGCCAGTGAGGGGGAGCTCACCACCTTCTTAGGCAGCCTATTCCACTGCTGAACTACTCTGACTGTGAACATTTTTTCCCTGATATCTAGCCTATATCCAAGAGTCGAAACATGAAAATGTAAATATTTATAAAAGAGGGGAAAATAAAAGATTTTAAAATAAAGCAAAACTTTTTATCAGCATTAGGTTTAAAAAAAAACTTAAGGTATGATTACTTATTGACATCTAAAAAGTGATTCTGCAACTTGCATCTGGGTTACCTTTCTCTCTTAGAACGGAAAAGCTATGTCTCCTTTACACATTTGGCAATAAAGGGTTTTGAAGGAGCATTCATAGGTCAGCAAAAGTCACCAAACGGAACCTTACAACGCTGCCACTGACTGCTTGTTTAGGAAAAAGAGATTCAGAGGCTCACAAGTTCATTAACACGACTCAGCAATGGATGAAAAACACTTTTAAGGACTTTAAAAAGACAAGAAGAAGATAGAGAGATGCCATGTGTGTTACCTGAAACCAACTGCAAAATGAAAAAGAAAAAACCTCCCAGGATTTTAAATATATAAACAAACATTAGTGTTTGCAAGAAAAATACAACATTTAAGGAATTCAACACCATGACTTTAAAATAAGAGAGACCATATAGACATCTCCAAACCCTATTGTTTATATACATTGGACAAAAATAAGATATTTAAGGAAATTAACAACAACTTTAAAAGAAGAGAAAAAGAGGGGGGGAAATACCTGCTGATTCCAAATGCTGGAAGCACTTATTTTCTAATGAAATATGCTGCTTTTGGAAGGGCCCTGTGGTTTCTTTAAACACACACACACACACGCACGTTTTGATTCCAGAATTAATGCTCAGGAATAGGTGTGGCTCCCTTTGAAATGTAAGCTCCCTGCTTCTGCAGTCAGTGAACCATTGCTGATAGGGCTGACTAGTCAGAAGCAAAAACTGGCTAGTTATAAAACTACTATAGTATATCCTTTATCTCATACACATTTAAAGGATTTACCTATCTGTCCCACTGCAGACCTACTCACTGAGTAGGAGCCAACAGCATATGATTGTGTTAATTAATCTGCTATTGTGAATAAAGGAACAGCTGCAGTGGTCTCGTGGATACGTTGTCAAAGGAAAACAATGTAATGTTAAGCTTCTGACTGCATCTTCGGTTACAAAGCAGGTTTACGATAAGTTAAATTCATAAATCACAGATCATTTCTCTCCCCCCCCCCATATAATCATAATAAATAACATCTGACCTTTTAAGGGAAAAGGTTTGAGCGTTCTTAATTTCAGCTTGAGAAGAAGAAGAAAAAATACATTCTGAAATGCAATACTTAAGCTCCAGCCTAATTCTTTGTTTGGAAAACAAACATTCCCCAGAAAATGATAGGAAATGGTAGGAGCTATAAGACCTGACCTCTCACTCTTTGAGATACATGCCATTGTCGATTGAACAAAGATCAGAACCCAAAATATCAAGTTAAAAGAAAATCACATTGGCTCCCTTCCAGGGCACTCTCTAATAAAAACACAATTTTGAATATTATTCAGCAATGCAGAATAAAAGGAACATTCATTATATGAAAAACACTTTCTATTTACATAGGATTTGATCTTTCCTGCCATGGAAAAAAGGTACTGAATACCCTCTCCCCTTCTCTCCAAAGCACATTAATATAATCCTGTAATTCAGAAGCAGTCAAACTAAAATAATGCATGCTCTTCTGGAGGCCGAATTCAAGTCTCCCTCTCTCCCCCTCTCACCAGCACTGATCTTCCCATAAGCACGGAAAAAGACCACTGACCCAAGAGGAGACAGAATGAAGCCTTAGGACTAATACATGTTTTAACACTCCTCCAATCCTATGCTTTTCTGCACTGAGCATAGGAGCGCAACACAGGCAATTGGAGTGAATGGAATCGGTTGGGATAACAGCAAGAGATTATTTGGGCCAGTGTTAGTGGGAACCCCTTTGAGATGTAGCAGTTTTCTGTAAATAGGTATTGGGGGGACGGGGAGAAGAAATGCAGAATGTGGAGATATGCTGGATGCAATGGGGAAGATGCTGTTAACTAAGAGCATCTAGCTGAGTTTGTTTCTCTTCTGTTACAGGTATTAAAGCCTGGGAATGCCTCGAGGTGTGACTCCTTGGGTGTTGGTTTTGAACGTGTCCTTCAGCCCTTGGTCTAGAGCGGGATGGAAGATGTGCCCACAAAGGGGGAAAGAAGACATGCAGACTTGTTCGGCGTTTTGAAAGGTCCTCCCCCTCCCCGTTTGTTCATGTTTTGGGTCTCCAAAGGGAGAAAAGTGGGATAAAAATACACTTTAAAATATAAAAGTAAAATGCATAGAATAAAATTGCCCTTCCAAGATACTGATCTCCCTACCACAATGGCCCGGCACCATCTAAGAGTCAGCTTGGTGTTGTGGTTAAGAGAAGAGGCTTCTAATCTGGTGAGTTGGGTTTGATTCCCTGCTCCTTCACATGAAGTCAGCTGGGTGACATTGGGCTCATCACAGCCCTGATAATGCTGTTCTCACAGAGCAGTCCTGTTAGAACTCTCTCAGCCTCACCTACCTCGTAGGGTGTCTGTTGTAGGGAGAGGAAAGGAAGGCAACTGTGAGGTGTTTTGAGACTCCTTTGGGCAGTGAAGAGAGGCGTATAAAAAACAACTTCTTCTTCTTCTTCGTCATATTGGATAGGAAGACTCTGGTATTTCCCCCCATTGGTATTTTCCCTTAGAGACAGAGTACAGTAGGAAGTACGGAACTGTGGCCAATAACATTTTTCCTTCCCTTTGGATGGCCAATCAGTTTTGCTTATATCACAGGACTGTGATCCACAATGTTGCACATCGTTACCACCATGTATGGTATGGCCTACGGGATGTCTGCGAACTCCTCTCCACCCCTCCATTTTGCATTCAAAAGCAGGCAGCCTGAGTCACAGCCAATGGACTGCCAACTAAATGTTTGGCCATGCCAAACCAAAATGGCCAGCAGAAGCTAGGGGGGAAAGTGAACTCTCCCTTCCATTGTTTGTGCACATCAGTCACTGGCATCTATTTGCTCTGTGAGGATCTGGCCTCTACTTGTCCACACCATGCTTTGGGCCACACATATCGATTTAATCGATTCTGCCACACAGGTCCCTGTTGGCAGAACCTTTGGGCTCCTGCAAGAGCTACGGTTCTACTAGTAGTTTGCGCATATGCTGCAAGCCAGCACACTTCCAAGCAGCTCCTTGTATGCGGGAAAACCACCTCCGAAGACAACTCGTCATCTGCCGAGAGCCCTACACAGATGCCTGAACGTATTTCTTTTTTTAAATAAAAAAGCCATATGAAATAATGCACACGACGTACACCGCAGCAAGAATGTGGAATTGCCAATAGCTTTCGTAAGGTCATTAGAATAACACTTTGTGTCTTTAATCAAGCTCTGAGAATTCATGAGCATCATTAGTCATTGGGATGACGACTTCATTGAGGTTGATTGGGCTGGGCCTTCGTTACTGCTTTGTATTATGTTTCATTTTCCAAATCAAAATCCTAAAACAAAATGATTTCCTGATCTTTTAGAAACCTTGATTAAAACACTGCTGTGGGCTGAGAACAAATTCTTAGCATTATCCCTTTGACAAAATATGCCATCACTTTTGGGAGAGACAGTTTCTCCTCCTCCCCCCCCCCCCCCCCCGCCGGGAGTAGCAGAACTGCTGTTTCTGTTAGCAATGCTTCTCTCGGTAGAAGGGGAAAGGAGTAAATCTGTGATATTTTCTGAAGTTAGGGAGGCCAGTTCCCATGTGGGACCTGAGGGATCCCCCGGAATTACAGGTTATCTCCTGGCCCCAGGGAGCAGCTCCTTTGAAGGTGGACTCCATAGCATTATGCTCCACTGAGGTCCCTCTCCTTCCCAAATCCCGCCCACTCCTGGCTCCACCCCCAAAGTCACCGGGTATTTCCCAACCCAGAACCTGTTTCCAGGAAATGGAGAATATTCGTTGTGATGCTATCTCTTGTCTTGCATGACTCTAGGGACTAGTTTGGGCCACTTTCAGTAAAAACTGTTGCTTTCAATTTGTTCTGTTCTTTGAAGATAAGAGCTCTTCTGCCGTGGGAACAGCAAATGTTGATGGGGGCTGGGGTGCGTGTCCACGTGTCTCCAAGGAATGGACTTGCCAGTTGTTCTTAGCAATAGATTTTCTGTCATGAAGCTTCCAGTTGTACTCTCTTGGACACAAAAAAACTCTGAACTCTTTTCGAAGAAGAATGTCTGCGTTTTTCTTGTCCACCACAAGAAACTCGCCAAGGTTCATAACAGCATGCAGATTTGAAGCTCACCAAAAACTCGCTTCTTGTCAGGAAGTGATGGTCCTAAACTGAAATCTTCTTTCACGGATCCCTCTGCATTTGATCTTTTTTTTTTTTAATGTCTGGCCAGGCTAACCTGATCTCATCAGATCTTAAAGAGGTTCAGTGGTCATGGTTGGTCCATGGATGGGAAACCACCAAGGAAGATTTGTGTTGCTACACCACTTCTCTTGCCTCAAAAACCATATGAGATTGCTCTAAATTGGCTATGACCCAATGGCACTTTTCACCACCAACTTTCTGAATAACTTTGCTAAAAACTGCAGCTGAAAAGATGGCATCTGGTGGCTTCTCAGAAAGCACATCTGTGATGGCCCACAGAACAGGGGCAGGAATTGGCTTTCACAAGTGCCTGGAAACCAATGACACACGAGCTGGACAGACAGGCAAGGCGGTTGGAGGAGGAGGCACTCAGGGGCGGGACAGCTGCCCTAAGTGGGTGCTATTTTTAAAAATTATTTATTTATTTATTTATTTATTTATTTATTAATTATCAGATTTCTATACCGCCACTTGCCGTAGCCTCGCGGCGAGTTACACATAGAACTCTAAAACAATAAAACCCCAATAAAATCCCCATTAAAATAACAATCGCAATGGCGACCATAATCTCTAGTAATCTCTCCTTGTTCAAGGTGGGGCACTAGATCTAATCTAATGTAATGAGAGCCTGGGCCGATGTCAATTTGGGAACCAGTTGGAAAACCCCTTCTTCCGGGTCTCTGCCCCGGCCTCAACCGTATGCCTGGCGGAAGAGCTCTGTCGTGCAGGCCCTGAGGAAAGCTGTTAACTCCGGAAGGGCCCTTAGCTCTTCCGGGAGCTCATTCCACCAGGTTGGGGCCAGGACCGAAAAGGCACTGAGTGGCACTTAAGCCATGAGACACGTTCCTCCTCCAAGGCCTTACCAGAAATATATTACGTGGAACAGATGTAATTCAGAGACCCACATTGATTACACCCGTCAAGGAAGCATGTCACTTGCTTGTTCTTTGGATGGAGCAATAAGAAGCACTGAGGCCCCTTTTCTTAAGCACCAGAAGCCTTGCTTCCAGCTTAGCTTCCTTTGTTTTCTGGCTGTCTTCAGGCAGAGGGGCAAGAAACTTCTTTAAGAAGTCAGACTGCCCCAAAGAATCCCGCGGACTCTCAGCTCTTTCCTTATACTGGACGATTGCGGACGCAGAGAGGAGGGACACTGCAAACGAAAGAATTATCATTTTGACTCATTAAAACAAACAAGCAAACAAACCAAAAAAACCCAACACCAAAAGCCCAGAGCTCCGTAGCTGAGAAGACGCTTGCGTCTTATGTCAGCAACACGTTCAATCTTTGCCCTGTTATCTACAGACCAGCTACCAGATTCTGAAGAGATTGGCAGGAAACTAGCTGGCAGTTTCTCCAGGTTCCTGAATTAATAGCTGTGAAAGAGTGTTGGGACCTTCCCAAGTTGTGGTTGCTACACAGCAGAGCTACACTGAACCAGTGTTTCCAATTTAACACCCTGACATCCTGGGGGCACATTTATTACTAGGGGGAAAAAAAACCCATAACACATGTCCAAATATTCATGATTTCTGGCCTTTAGCTTGTTTGTGACCCCCACCAACAGGCATGATGTTTAACTCCATCTGGTCCTGCTTTCTTAGCAGGCCTCTTCATGCAGTTTGGGTTTTTTAAAAATTATTCCTCCCAAGATGTTAAAAAAACAACAACATTGTTTTGATCAGAGCTAAGATTTTAGTCAGCAATTTGTCTCTGGGACCAGATTTTGGTGGTGGGAGGGGATGTCAGGACACTTGCCTGTCCTGCTGAAAAAAAAAACCCAAAAACCCTCATGTCTTTCCCCCACTCCAACCCCCATATTTTCAACCAAGTCTACATAATGGTGTGACCCACAGTGATCCATACCTTTCTTTCGGGAGATTTCAGCAATCTGACCTCAGCCTGAAGTGACTGACTGCTGATAAGGGCACCAGACCACCACAAGAGCCTGAGGGACTGGGAGATCTTCCAAGGATTTGGTGGCAGTCCCTTTGAATCTCCCTTGCCCTCTATTTGACCAGGAGCGACGGCTTCTAATCTGGCGAGCTAGGCTTGATTCCCTGTTCCTCATCCACATGCAGCCCACTTGGTGACCTTGGACTTGTCACAGCACTGATAGTGCAGTTCCGGTCAAGCAATCCTGTCAGAGCTCCCTCAGCCTCACCTCCCTCCCTCACAGGGAGTCTGTTGTGGGAAGAGGAAGGGATGGCGATTGTAAGCCCCTTTAAGACTCCTTCTGGTAGAGAAAAGCATCATATAAGAACCAACTCTTCTTCTTCAATAACATCAGGGCTCTCTCAGCCTCACCTACCTTCCAGTGTGTCTGTTGTGGGGAGAGGAAGGCGACTGTAAGCCCCTTTGAGTCTCCTTCAAGCAGTGAAAAGCCAGGTACAAAACCCAACTCTTTTTCCTCTTCTTCAGTGGAGAGGAAACCATAAGATGTACCTGGAAGCAAACTGAACTGCATTTTCTCTCAAGGATTAGCAACAGACAGAACAGGGTAGGTTGGACGCAGACCACTGACCACACAGGAAGCTGTCTTTTCCTGAGTGAGACCACTGGTCTATCATGGTCAGTCGACCCTACTTTGACTGGCCATGGCTCTCCAGGATTTCAGAGGTCTTTCCATTCACAGTGCCCTTCGGCATGCCAAGCAGAGGCTTTATCCCTAAACCATGGCTCATACCAGACAAAATCTCCCTGTTTATAAGGAAGAAGAATTGGTTCTTATATGCCGCTTTTCTCTACCCAAAGGAGTCTCAAAGCAGCTTAGAGTCAGTCGCTGTCCCTTTCCTCTCCCCACAACACACACCCTGGGAGGTGGGTGAGGTTGAGAGGGCCCAGATATTACTGCTCAGTCAGAACAGTGCTGTGTTCTCTCAGTGCTGTGGCGAGCCCAAGGCCACCCAGCTGGTTGTATGTGGGGGAGCGGGGAATCAAACCCAGCTCGCCAGATTAGAAGTCCACACTGCTAACCACTACACCAAGCTGGCTCTACCCTTCATCCCCGTTCCCCTGCCCCCTTTCTTTCACACCCCTTTGGTCCCGAGGCCTATTCTTCCATACTTCACAAGGCTACATAAAGCAAACCTTTCCTTTTCGCTCAAACTCACTGGATTTGTCACACAGCCCAAAGGCTTCCCTCCAATACTTTCCCTCATCTCTCCAAGTGAGCGGACTGGCTATAAACACATCTGAAACGTGACAGCTCTACGGAGAATGGCCATACACTTTCAATTTCTAAACACAACTCTATGATTCACGGGCCACTCTCTCGAGCCAAGCCCTCAGCACCAAATATGGAAATCAATCACAGGATTGCTTAATTCTCCTCCAAGTGTAACAGTTTGGAAACGTTCCCTTCCTTAAGAGCCTGCTCACGACCGTAGAGCACATAATCGATTAATCCCTTACTAGGTGTGGCTTTTGCCAGCAGGCAAGTGACTAACCCTCGGTCTAGGGAAGAAGAAAAAAACATAGAAAGAGTTATCAATCAATTTGACAAGACACCTCAGTTAGAAGAAAGAATATTTACGGAGAGAAAGCTAGTGCTGCCAAAATACGGGGAGGGGGAGGGAGGGGAAGGAAAAACATTAGGAGAAAATAATTTAAGAGGAATTAAAACTACCATACGCCAAACATAAATTCCCAATTAAATGCAAACCGAAGGAAACGCCAATACGACACATCATTTTCTGTTTGTGAACCAAGAATTCATAGTTGGATCGAGCCGCTGGAATTTAGAAACCTTTGCTGCCCGGCGAGTCACACACTTAAGACTTTTAAAAAAATAAAAGATAGGTAATGAAGTCAATGACAACTGGAATCCTGTATTTCTTACATGGAAAAAATCCAGTCAACACTGAGCCCACTCAAGTGTAAAACCCACACACCCCTTATTTCTAAATCTTCATTGCTCCAGACTTGCTATAACCCCATGTTCCTACCTCTATGATTTCCACTGTAGTGAAACATCACACAATGGTGATTCAGTTGCAAGACCACCTGAAATGGCCCAGATGCAATGGAGAATATCTGATCCAACAACAGATGCTTCTGGGAGAGAGCCAGTTTGGTGTAGTGGTTAGGAGTGCGGACTTCTAATTTGGTATGCCAGGTTCGATTCTGCGCTCCCCCACATGCAACCAGCTGGGTGACCTTGGGCTCGCCACGACACTGATAAAACTGTTCTGACCAGGCAGTGATATCAGGGCTCTCTCAGCCTCACCCACCCCACAGGGTGTCTGTTGTGGGGAGAGGAATGGGAAGGCGACTGTAAGCCGCTTTGAGCCTCCTTTGGGTAGGGAAAAGCGGCATATAAGAACCAACTCTTCTTCTTCTTCTGGAAAGATACACCTTGGGTGGAGCTGCTCGACAGCGTCAGGAAGCTTTGCATTACAAGTCAACCTTTTGGCCTTGGAGAAACCCCTGACATTTTTTTTTCAGGCTTCAAGGAACCCCAGAAGTGTTGACATGCCCCTTCAGAGAAGTGAGTACAGAAGTAAGATGTAGGAACCAGCCAATCCATCAATCGATCATTTACCATTTCCAATGTGGAGAAAGAGACCAGGCCTCTAGAGCAACAGAGGAACTGGCCTCCCGCAATGTCAGCAGTTGTCCAAACCTCTGGGAAAGGCCGCAAAACTCCCAGGGAGCTCTTGTGTAGCCCCCAGGTTCCCCAGAACCCCAGTTGGGAATTCCTGACTAATTGATTTAGTCTTCCTTGCAGGGGGCTACAGAGATTCACCATCAGGAACCCGGCTGTCCTCAACCCATGCCACCATGCGCATGAGTCCGCAGAGGCTGCTGACTCTGAGTATCTCGCGCCCAGAAAGATTTGCGCGAGTTAAAGCCAAGCTATCAAAATTCCAAGCATTGATCCTCGTTGACAGCGAGCTCATGTTCCAATACGCACTCTCTCAAAGAAGGCAGGATCCCAGTGCCTTGTGCTCAAGCCTATTACCATATGGATGCTCTGTCTAATGAGCCCTATTTTGGATGACCGTTTTGGCCTTCAGTTTTCTTATTGTACAGCGGAGTAGTAGTTTACAGCTATTGTCTTCCAGGCCACAAATAAACTCCCCAGAAGTCCAGCTGCAGCCTTAATTTACAAGTAGTATGGCCCGACAAGGAGGATGTTTCCTCATCAGCAGAACAAAAATGAAAAAAAGAAGAAGAGAAGACACCAGAGTCCCTTGACAAACGTACCTATTGACATACTTCAATAAAGCAAAGAGGCTCAGATTTGATTGCAACAGCTGAGACTTTATAAAAAAAAAAATGCAAGAGAGCAAAATGGGAACGCCGGGTTCTGAAGGACGCCATCCCTCATAAATAAAACAAGACCAGAACCTCCTTTTCTTTTCTTTTTTTCCCCCTGTAAGTTACTAATGTGACCTCCTATGAATGTTGTCTCCCAGATAAGTTAAAGGCCTGTGTTACAGCTTAATTTATTAATATGGGTGCATCCTGAACATTCACCTCGTTCCTTTCTTGTAGTAAGCCTGAAGGTCATTATCAATAGTGCAGATGTGACTTAACGCTGTGATCTCTGAAGGGTCTATTCGCAGAAGAAGCAGGCTTCTTTCACAAGATCACTTGATGGGACGTGGCCACGTATGAGACGACCCATAGGTACGCTGCAATGGGTGTCCTGAGCAGCAGCCCCACTACATGAGGAATTCATTCAAGACCAAAGATGAGTGAACCTATTCCCAAGGCATTGAAGCATGTGAATATATTTACACTCAAGTGAGTGGTCTTCAGATGAAGAAAATGGACAGGTTGGTGGTACAGGCTCCCTGAAGGGGCGAGGGGGGCCCTCCCTGGAGATCTTCAGGAGACAAGCAAGGTCAGTTATCACCTACTTTGACTGGCATTACAACTTTCACATCACTTGTGATCGGTATCACTGAAGATGAAGAGGAGAGCTGTTTTCTTTATATCCCACTTTTCACTACCCAAAAAGAGTCCCGAAGCACTTTACAAACACCTTCCCCCACAACAGATACCCTGTGAGGTAGGTGGGACTGAGAGAGCTCTAAGAGGTCTGCTCTGAAAGATCGGGTGAGATTGGATAAGATCGGGTGAGATCGAGTTAGCCGGTGCCCACTAGAGTAATTAGCAACCATGCCCCTCCCATAATGTCCCTCCGAGAACTTAAGACCTAAGACGACCACTAACATTTATTCTCCCCCTTTGTACTGGGGGTATTCTCCTTCCTCTTGCAGCATTCCATCTCCGCAAATTACACTAACTTCGGTAATGCTGACCAATTCCATATTTTTTAAACTTATTGTGGCAAATCAACTTTGTGCCATATGGTATGATTACGGAGATTGTTTCCCGTCCCCCATTCTTTCTTTTTTTCCTAAACAGCTGGGCGAGTAACTACAAGGAAAAGACAGTTAGCAGCTGCGAGCTGTTGTCATTACTTTGATGCTGCTTAAAGGAATCTAAACCTTCCACAGGTATGCACCTGAGATTAGAGGCAAAGAATGTTCCTCTCTAAATATGAGAGAAAACAGCTAGGGGAGCTATAATTATGTTTTACAGGTGTCATCAGAACAATGCTTCCAACTTTTACCCACAATAAACGTGTTCTTGTGCTATTTTGTGACCATATTTCCCCCCCCCAGAAACCTTCTGGGGGAAAAGATATTATTGCACAAAGGTAACAGCACTAAATAAGCACGAAAAAGGGTGTGTGTGTGTTGTTGTTGTTTTTTGTCACTGAGCTCCTAACTTTCCTTGCCTTTCATTTTCTCTTTGTTGGAGCATTTCTGTGATCATCTAGGAAGCCCTGCAAATAAGGTAAAAGGGCCTTCATCGGGTTTGTTCATTCTGCAGCATTCTACTATCAGATTTCACCGGCGCAGCAAGATTTGGACCCAGTAAAGGGCATGTCTGTCTCCAGGTGGGACCTGGGGATCCCCCAGAATTATAGCTCATCTCTAAGCAACAGAGATTAGTTCCCCTGGACAAAATGGCTGCTTTGGAAAGCTGTTTTGGAAGCATTGTACTCTACTGTTCTTCCTTGCTCCAAATCCTACCCATTCCCAGCTCCACCCCCAAAGCCTCCAGGCATTTCCCAACCCAGAGCTGGCAGCCCTATGCCTTAAAGACCAACAAGACCTCAAGGGCATAAGCGTTAACAGTGAACGATCCATCAGAAGGGAGGATCTGATGAAGAGAGCTTTGACTCTCGAAGGCTTCTACCTGGAAACCATGCTGATCATGATGCTACAGAACTCAAAGCTTGTTCTTCTACTGCATAGCAGCATGCCTTCCCACCGTTAACTATCTTCATGGCTTTAGCCTACATGGCTTTTATTCATACATGATCTTCAGCACAGCCTTTTGGTGATCTGAAGGGATCATCTACTCCTGGTGGGCGCAAATGGGCATGTGCGGCAGTTCTGCCATGCATGTGCGGCGCCCGGGCCTTGCTCTCCCCCCATCCCCGCAGGCCAGTCCCCAGCCTTTAAAAGGTTGGGGGCCGCTGCTCTAGAAGATTGAGCCAGATTCACTGGCCTTTGGGAGAGGAATAATATATTGATGACGGTTGCCTCAGTCCACAGCTGAACAGAGCAACTTCCCTCACATACTAACAGACTAAATATTCTAACTAGCTCAAGAGGAGACAGAAGGAAGCCTTATCACAAGATTTCTGTGCTAGAATTGTGCTAGGCTTTGGCTTGCCCTTGCATGAGGAGAAAAGGGAGGGATGGAGGGGGGTAGGGAGGCTTCAATGGAAATTGGATGTGCTACTATATCGAAATGGCCTCACCTTCCTCACACCAGTTATTTCCATCTAGCTAACATTGTAAGGTATTATCTTGGTGTTTCCCCCCATTTTAGCCACTGGTGGGGAATGGGAAGTAAGGTTGCTAGATCCTGGTTGGGAGATTCCTAGAGATTTGGGAATGGAGCTTAGGAAGGACAGAGACCTCAGTGGGGTACAATGCCATGAAGTTTACCATCCAAAACATTTCCTACAGGGGAACTGACCTCAGTAATCTGAAGAGCCATGATTCCAGGGGATCTGCGGATCCCACCTTGAGGCTGGCATCTCTAAGATATTTAATATCCCTCCAGAGGTTCCAAAGTTCCAGCTTCGGGTCAATGAATCTCCAGGATGCTAAAATAACAGCTATGTACTTATTATGTACTTATAGAGCCTCTTGTGGCGCAGAGTGGTAAGGCAGCCGTCTGAAAGCTCTGCCCATGAGGCTGGGAGTTCGATCCCAGCAGCCGGCTCAAGGTTGACAGCCTTCCATCCTTCCGAGGTCGGTAAAATGAGGACCCAGCTTGCTGGGGGGTAAACGGTAATGATTGGGGAAGGCACTGGCAAACCACCCCGTATTGAGTCTGCCATGAAAACGCTAGAGGGCGTCACCCCAAGGGTCAGACATGACTCGGTGCTTGCACAGGGGATACCTTTACCTTTACTTATTATGGATACAAAAAAAACATTACCAACACAAGAGGAAAGAAGTATCATTTTGCCTCTCCTGGCCATACTCAACTGCACCGCAACCCACACTGTTTATGGTCCCTGCAGTAATAGTGACTCCGCAGATCGTCTTTCCAAGGGTCAAAAGAGAGTGCTTGAGGAAAGGAACATGTGGTGATCCAATGCATTCTGCAGCCAGTTGGCGGAATCAAAGCTTATACTATAATGTGCTCCACTGATATGTTTGTGGGGAAAAAACGTATGTGATTTCTTTACGTTTACGATTGTGAACTGACGAACATCTCATGAAGTTCACAGTAGATATTTGCCCTTCTGAAAGCTCAAATACTGCAACTTAATTCATTTCACACCCATTTGATTTTGTCTTTAAATCAAACATTCCCCGCCCCCACCCCCACCCCAAATATTTATTCTCACGGAAGTCATAGTAGTTTCATGTTTGGATTCTCTCCTGCAGACCTTTTGCCGAACGGAGTCAGCAACAAAGAAAACATAAGGTTTTGAAACTCTGCCTTCTGCAAATGCCAAAATTTACTCTACAATTTAAGTAAGCCCCTCTTGCTACTTAACGTCTGTTATTTTCTTTGGCCAACGAATCCGTTCAGATTCCGACTCGGAGCTGCGAAAACCCGGCTTACGAACCCGTTTGATTATTATTTCTTTAAAAAAAAAAAACGCTTGCTATATTTGAAAGGTTTCATAGCTTTGGCAAAACCTAGCCGAAGTCAATTTCAGGGGGAAAAAATAAAAAGAGAGAGAGAGATAAAGAGAAAGGCAAGAAATAAAACATGAAGGGCCGCGGGATGCGGGAATAAAAACCGCTTAATCAGTTGGAAGCACTCCAGTGGAAGCTGGAGGTACCTAATACCAGTCATCATTTGAACAAGGGACGGGCCATGTCAAGGGTGAAAATTATGTGGGAAGCACAATAAGGGAGCGTCAATCGAAGAAGGCCCCCTCGCCCACCCTCTAATTGCACAGCGTGAATGTACAGCCTGGCTGGCCACTTGCTGCTTAGTACAGCTGGCAAGGACGCTGCAAACCATGCCCTCTCTTAAGTGTGAATAATTACCGTGCCCTGTCATATCCCTTTCTGCTCTTCGTCTGGTCAATCACAGCTTCTTAGTCCAAAATGTACTTAATCAAAAGACGTGGACATCGTCATAAAGAAGAAGTGAAACGTGTTTCTTCCCCCTTCTCCCATGGACAAAACGGGCGGGGTTAGATTGATGGGGCTTAGCTTTGCTTTAAAAAAAACAAAACAACCCAAAACAAATAAGGGAAGGAAACTTTGCTCGTATGATTGTGATGGTTTGCTTGCGGGGAGACTTTGCTTGCATGGTTGTGATGTTCCTGACCCCCTTCCAGCTGCAAGATAGAGGGGGCCAAGCATGCGGGCGGCCCCTTAAATAGGGGGCCTGGATCAGTCCTCCTCACTCCACCCCAGCACAGTACAGGGTCAGACAGGCCAGACATGCAGCCCCTGGCCATCCGTGTCTGCACCAGACCATCCAGCGGCCAGCCCATGTCCCTTTACGGCCCCGCCTTGCCAGGTCTGCAATGGCACAGCCTTCGGCAAGTGGGGCGAGGCTGTCCTTATTCTGGCTTGTTTTGCTTTCTCTGGCCAACGTAGTTTGATTTAGGCTTATATAGTTAAGATCAAACTGTAGTAAAGAACTAAAAATGATCAATGCCATGCTTAGTGAAACATTTCTCAGGCTTCGAGAAACCCAAGAATTGGCACAATCATGCAGAATATGGACGGGAAGCATTGCGGTGTACACACCCACTTGGGGTCCCTCCCCTTCCCACCCTCTTCCCACCCTCTCCAGGCCCATAGGTTGAAATGTGGTTAATGCTCAACTTGAAGCCAAGCTGGGGGGGGAAAAAAAACTGATGTGAGAAACCCAAGAACTGGACTGATCATGCAGAATATGGTTGGGAAGCATACTTGTGTGCACACCCACCTGGGGCCCCTCCCCTTCCCACCCCCTGCAGGTCCATAGGTTGAAATGTGATTAATGCTCAACTTGAAGCCAACCTGAAAAAAAAACTGATGTGGCAGAGTTCAGAGGGTGCTAGATACAAAGGGCAAGAATCTGAGTTGTCTCTAGTTCAAATCCCCTTCAGGAACAAATCCACTTAAGTGGCCCAGCTATTTTATGAAACACACTTAAAGTATGATTAGCACAAGTACCCATACATGGCTCATTCCACTAATTATGGTTATTCATGGTATATCAATTTAGGGTCTGAATCCATGGTTTGAAACTGGCTTATTAACCAGTTTTAGCTAACTTTGTTTTTGCATAATATATAAACGTTTTGTCTTCATCCTGGCATATTCCATGTCAGCATCCCTACCACGATATAGTTCTTTGAAGACAAGTAAAGAACAAGACAGTACATTTGGTGATTTTTTAAAAAGAATCTAACACAGTGCTAAGCATGAATGTATTATAAGTGCTATTTTTAAAATGTCTTATCCAGTAGGTATCTGATTCACAGTTGCTATATTTAGAAATATCATATGGTGACAGTGAAATATTTTTGGTAATGTCCTTAAATAACTAGTAACAAAAATTTAAATAGGAAATTTTAAAACTTGCATTTCCTGTCTATTAACAGCACCACAGGGCTGATAGGCGTCATTCTTCAGATGTTCTTAAATTACTCCCAGCGTACCCCAGCATTAAATTGAGATGAAGCAGCCTTCTAGATTGGGTTGGCAATACCTAAATCTCACATTAAAGATGGTGCATTTTTACATGAATGAGTTGCCTTTAAATAGTGAGTCTTGTACCGCAGTTCCAGTCATTTTCAGATACCCTCCCCAACCTTTCAATTCACAGATCTTGAAAGTTGCCTCTATGCGCACCACAGCACTCATGTTTCCTGGTGCTCACTGGCTACTTCCACAAAGCAACTTTCCCCCCAAGCAATCCTATTTTTTCCTGCTTCTCCTGAGCATTATGTGCTTTAAAACAACTTTTCTGACAGCAGGTAGCACCTATCTGGATACAGCTACCTTCATCATAGGAGAATACCTGGCCTGGAACCCTCTCCAGTTTTGTGAAATATCCCTTCATTTTTCGATTGCAGCCAGCCAACCTGGCAGCCATTTTATGATCTGTCCTATACCTGTGGTGGTCATTGTGATGTGGTACCTGTTCTCCAAGTTCAGTACGAAAGGTGCAATAACATTGGAGAATCCTGCTTTAATATTGAGTTCCTCTTGCCTTTGATAATCTCAGGCAGGTTCCCCCCGCCCCCCCCCCCCAAATTCTACCATCAAGGAACATTATCTGTATTGATCTACCTGCCAAGAGACTAGGGTGTCATGAGCTAGGTAGGGTATGAGTCATGTCTCATGCACTTTGACTTTTATCTTGGTTAAAGATATGGAATGGGTTCTAATTACAGTCAAGCTGCCTGACTCTTTTTTCATTGGGAAAGTGTTTCTCCCCAAAGACAATAGAATCACCCTAGACCAACTATTCTCCATGTTGTTACTATTGAGGAACCCCTGAAACATTCTTCAGACTTTGAGAAACCCCAAAAGTAGTGCAATGGTGCATAATATGGTTGGGAAGCATAGCTGTGTACTCGCACACATGGGGACCCTCCCCTTCCCACCCCCTCCAAGCCCATCTTTGGTCATTTTGGGAGGGGGGGGGCAGGCCAACATGACCATATATGGCCACATTATCCAATACATGTTGAACGAATTTTAAAAATATATAAAGAATTAACTAACTCTGACCCATTCGGGAAACCCTTCCAAGGCCATCAAGAAAGCCTGCCCTAGACTATATTAGATGCACGGACAGTGGTCGGGATCCAACTCGGCATCCCTGGTTTCCAGAATGGATGTGAGTTAATTAACTTTTTATACATATTTTAAATTTGTTAAACATTTATTGAGGTATGACCATATATAATCATGTTGACCTGCCCACCTCAAATGGCAGATGATGGGCCTGGAGGGGAAGGGGAGGGTGGGCGTGCCCACAGCTATGCTTCCCAACCATATTTTGCACAATTGTGCCCCTTCTGGGGTTTCTCAAAGACTGAAGAACATTTCATGGGTTTTTCAACGGGAAAAAAGTTGAGAAAGGCTAACCTAGGGGCATGCGGCTGGGAGGGAAATAGACATTTTGGTCTGATCCAGCTGGGCAATTTCTTTCATCCTTACATAATTGAGTTGTGCTATATTTTTTTAAAAAATAATAAAGCGCTGAACCTTTGCCAGGTTATTAGTATAGGCTTGCACCCCCCGGCAGCTTTGCTGTAAGTCCTTTCCCAAATGTCTAGAAGTACACAGCTTTAACACACACAACTCGAGCGTTTGCAAATCTCTCGCAAACATGGAGCAGAATGGATGTCGTTCCATATCAGAGATTCAAAAGCTGCATATGGTGCTCAGCTATAACAGCTGAGCTTTAAAAGAAGTGCAGCTTTGCATCTCAGTCAACCTGACACCAAACGGGGCCAGCATACACACATACACACACGTGCAAAGATGAAGAACCGGCTCTCCCATTTGTACACATTTATTTTAATTCCAAAAATCAAACCAAAAAAATTGTTTGTCATCTCCTCGAGAGAATATTTTGCCAATCAAAGCAACCCAGGGATCACTGCTTGCTGCTTTTAAAATTTAACACTCTTAATTATTTCCTGGCATAAATCGTCTCTTTCTCTCTGTCTCTCTGGGGGGGTGGGAGGGAAATAGGATTCTCAATCTCTTGGAAAGATAAGGCACTATTCGGAACTGTCTGTTGCAGCTCTCTTGCAGCTTGCTGTGTCTCGATTGCCCTGCCCTGGACGGCCCAGGCTAGCCTGGTCTCATTAGAGCTCAGGAGCTAAACATGGTCAGCCATAGTCAATACTTGGGGAGGGGGGGATGCCAAATAAGGAAGTCCAGGGCTGCTACACAGAAGCAGACAATAGCAAACCAATAGCAAACCAACTTCTGATCATTTCCTGGGAGGGGTCAGCATAAATTACCTGCAACTTGATGGCACTTTCAATCACCACCCTGTCTACATCGGAACAAAGACAGGTGGACGGGATTCAAATGCCCGGATGGCTCATTCTCCTAGTGCCTCCCTAGATTAATATGGGGAAGGATTCACATTGCTCAGAACTTTTGGGGTGCAACAGGTAGTGAGATAACCAGGACAAAGCTGCAGGCTAATCTTTGCAGGATAAAGGCCCGGTAAAGTAGATCAGTTCACTGTGAACGATCATGACTCACCAAGTAACCCAGATATCCAAGTAAGCCAAAAGGGCCATGCAAACCGGAATGCATCAAACCACTAAGAAGGAACAAGAGATAGGCTGGGAGGTCAGAAGTCAATGAATTAAGCCAGAAGAAAAGGTTACAATTGGAAAGGAAGAAAAGGGGGGGGATATGAAGTTGTGGTGTAGTGGTTAAGAGCGGCAGACCCTATCTGGAGAACCGAGTTTGATTCCCCACTCCTCCTCCACATGCAAGCAGTTGGGTGACCTCGGGCTAGACACAGTTCTCTTAGAGCTGTTGTTGCAGAGCTGGTCTTTTTGCACTCTCTCTATAGCATCAGATAAAACAACAGTATATAAATATCTCAAAATATATAAAAGTATAAAAGAAAATAAAAATATACATAAAAACAATATATAAATAGACAGTTTCAAATTAAATAGTTAGGTTTCAAACTCATTCTAATCCTGATTAAAACCACCCACCTTATCATTTTAGACAACTGAGGGTTCGTTGATATTTAACCAGTGGAGGTTCGTTGCATTCCCAAGCAAGGAGATTAGCATCTTCATGGTGTTAATTCCTGGCCTCAACCATAGGCCTGGAAGAACAGCTCTGTCATACAGGCCCCCCAGAACTCTCTTTAAGGTCCCCGAGGGTCTTAGTCTCACTAGGCAATCATTCAACCAGGCCACTTTTAGTTCATTAGGACCAAAGACCCTGAACAGATTTTGGTCCCTCACCCTTTGGGGGATATAGTGGATAGGGCTTTTGAGGTCATGAATTTAGAAGGCTACCATAAGTCAGATAGCACTTAGTACATGGATTCTTGTGACCATTTCAACAAGGACCCTGTTGAACCAATTAATAACTGAACCCCACTGCTATTGGCAGGTTTTTCATGGAAGTCAACATATATCATAATAAAATATGGATTAAGAGAGACGGGGCCCAGACAAGATTCCCAAGTGTACCTTCATCACCAAGAGAGTCTCCGGTGAGCCCTTCTTCCACTATGACCCCGCCACCACCAAAAAGCAATACCCCCTTGAGCTTTATAATCCCCAAATTAGATGAATGAGTAAAAATGTACCACTCTCACTGAAGAACACGCTGTGCGGAAGAAGGAAGGCATTCAGAGAAGCGTGGTTATTTAAGGAGGAAGGATTCTATTTTTATAACTCCGGCAATAGAAGCTTATGAAGAAAATAGAGGGGGGAAAAGAAGAACAATGCCACCTCAGTCTTTTCATTTCAAAGATTAAACAGGATCACAGAGAAAAGAGGCCAGCAGAACAGAGAAAGGGAGACCTGGCTTAGAAGCAAGATTTCCTCAAAGCACCTCGGAACGTTGACATTCTCTTTCCTCCGATGGTAATGTATTATTTTTTTTTTTAGCTTCTTAAGCCAACTTCCCACTCCTCCCTTCCCAGCCCCCTGTTGCTGTGTGCCATCCCAGAGCTGGAGTATAAAGTTTGGCGTTTGCAGCACGAAGCAGCTGGGCAAAGCTACCAGAGAATGATAATGACCTCAGAAATCTGCTGTTAGCTCGACTACAATAGGGTGCTCAGTCTAGTGGAAAATTGTGTTCATCAGCTAACTCTGCTCAGTTACTAATTGACATTGCCAAATATTTTAAGAACAATTGGAATGCACAAGCAAAAAAAAATGAAGATCTTAATCCTCAGACTTAAAAAAAAAAAATTTTGCCTTTTTGTTCACGTAGAGCATTTGATGATTATCATCCCCCAGAAAGAAAGAAAGAAAGAAAGAAAGAAAGAAAGAAAGAAAGAAAGAAAGAAAGAAAGAAAGAAAGAAAGAAAGAAAGAAAGAAAGAAAGAAAGAATCATATTCTCTATCCTGTGTCTTTGCTCTGCTGTCCAGTACAAAAGATTTTTTATATGCTCTGTCAATGGGCATAAATATAGGCTGAAATGCATTGTTCAAAAACGAATTCTCTGCCATGGAAAAAACCCAGAGATACTGAAAAGATTCCAGACCAGCTGATCACATCGTTTGTGCCAAAGTCAACATGAAGTGTTGAGGACAAGAATAAATTTTTAGAGTTAACAGTATTTTATTGTCCATCCATCTTTCCTTTTTAACACACACACACACACATACACTTTTCATTGATCATGCAACTTGGCCTACGTTATTTAATGAACCGGAGGGTCAGTGCATTCAATTATCCCATTCGTACTATCAAGACTTCAATTATCTCACCAAATGCAGAAGGTACTATTCTACTCAGTGTAACAAAACAGTATCATTTCTTACTACATTAAGTTTTAATTATTCTGTGTGTTAACTCCTAAGCAAAATCTGACTCTGGTTTTATAAACAGTCCCAGAAGCCAACCCAGACAACTGGTGACCTCATTTTTCAGTACCTAATCCTTCTCTTATTGAAGAGAATCAAACTCGCTTGTTCTGATTGGTAGTACAGAAACAGAGGGTCCAATCCACAGTGAGCATGCCAAGTCGTGATTGGTTATCAGTGTTGCAGATTGAGCGATATTTAATAAGCATGAACACTGAGGCATTCTCAGTTCTCCACTGGAAAAGCTGGCCAGGCAAAATAACAGTTTTTGAATCTTGTTAGTATCAATGATGAGGTTTAAGCATGTGCTTGAACTACATCCATAGCTAAACGAGACTTCGCCGTCCGAGGGATAAGGTTAAGATCCCAATAAGTCACCTTGTTGGCATGCCCTTTCTCTCGGCTTCCCCTTCCATCGTAACAGAGGACAACAGTTGGAGAGATTTAAAACAAAAAAACCCGCAAACCCTCCCCCCCCCCAAAAAAAACCCAAGGAAACGATCTATGCGACTAGTCCTGTCCGTTTTCTCTTCGAAAGTATGACCTCTCCGTTTGTCAAAAGGTTCTGAGCTTTAGCAGTTGATCTTCAGCTAAGTTCTCAGCAGTTTTGGAGAGCCAAAGAACAAACACATTTTCTGGTTCACCGGCATCGTTTTCACATGTTCACTGATTCAAACATTCTTTTACTCACATAACAAACAGCTGCATACCGCATTAGCCGAGCCAGTGACAGTCACCACATCTCTGCAATAACTGTTTGATTGCAAACTTGACCCTTTCTTCTTCTCAGTCTGAACTAGACATTTAAAAAAAAAAAGACAGCCACTCCACTCCCAATCCTCCTTTGCAAAGAATTACAGCAGATAACAAAGACTTCTCTGCCATTCATTGTAAGCCTTCTCCTAGAGATCCGTTCTAAGAGGCACTGTGTATAAAAGGGTTTTTTTTATGATGAATTCCAAACTACTATCATGTTAAGAGCACCAGTTTATATATATAAAAAAGAATTCAATGGTTAAGGTCTGGGGGAAAAAATAGTTTCTCAGGCCCTACTGACCCAGTTTGCCACCACAGAAAATAGTCAAGTGATGCAAATTAAGTTCTGAGATGCTGCTATAGTCTTGGAAACTGGATACACAATGTTTGGAAGTAATTTCTTAATGGCTGTCTATGTTTTCTTCAACTTTAGGAATGACAGGCCTCCTTTGTACTCATGCGGGTTTATGTTCTGCAGGTAGAGAGGCTTATGTGATGATGAAAATCTATTTATTGGGAACATCATAGCGGGCTAAGAGGTTTTGTAATTGGTGGGGGGGCATTTCTCCAGGTTAAATTAATACCACATTATTTCATCTGGAAAAGTGAATGTTTTAATATTTGGCATCTTGCATCAATGAAATGCTTCATCATACAGATGTTAAATCCCCATTATGAGACAACAAAGAAAACAATTAGAAATTATTCAACCAACCCGCACAATTGAAGACTGGAAGCAGTATGTAAGTTTACAAGTTTAGGAGGAATGCTGCGGAGCCTACTGGGCTTCCGTCTTTATAAACAGTCAAGCTCATCCATTTACCAAATTGCAGAACTGCAGCTGACACTTTGAAAGTAAAGACAAAGGAAATGGGATAATATTGTAATACCCTCTATGAATTTGTGATCAGCAACAATTAAAGATTTAATTGATTGCTTTCACTTATGGTTCAGGATTGAGAAATTCTGTTGTTGTTGTTGTTAGGTGCGAAGTCGTGCCCGACCCATCGCGACCCCGTGGACAATGATCCTCCAGGCCTTCCTGTCCTCTACCATTCCCCGGAATCCATTTAAAACACTTTTTAAAAAACCCACAAAGTTGCACTTACCTATAACTGTTGTTCATCGAGCATCTCCTGTGCAGATGCACATGTGGACTGCACATGAGCAGGCTGGCCTTTGGACAGGGTTCTTACAGCTAAAAGCCTCCAAGGAGTGCTGTGTGTCAGAGCCAGAAATTTGATCCCACCCAGAGACCACATGCTCCCATGCAGAGGCACTCTCAATCTCAATACCTCTACTGCACTGAAGCCAGAGCATGCAGCGGGGCAGGAGGGAGGATATGTGTGCCTTCATAGAAGATACTCAATGAACAATAGTTACAGATACGTGCAACTTTGTTTTCATCTTCCCTCTTCTGTGTAGTCCCACATGGGGAGTCTAGCAAGCTACTCACCAGGCAGTGGGGCATGCTCTCCTCACTTGAAAAGCAAATCATGTACTGCTTCCCTGACTCAAACTTCTTGCCTCACCTGGCGATCCAAAGAATGCTGACAAAAAGCCCTTTTCCACTGGAATCCAGTGGAGTCCCTCTAGAATGGAATTCAATGGGACTTCTCCCGATTCACCAGGAGTCTAACCTTTGACAGATTTTTAAAACTTAGGAACAGTGCCTCAATAATAAGTCTCTGGAATCTGCTACCCACAGGCAATCGTCCAAATAAGGGAATATATGGCAACCCTGCATAGATAGGTGGGCAATTATTGGGGGTAAACTTTCCTAGTCAGAAAGAAGATTTCTAAGATGGGACTGCCTCTCTTGACTGAGAAAAGGAAGTTCTACTTTACACAGAAAGTGATAAAAATGTGGAATTTTGCTGCCAGAGGATACTGATGGCCATAGGAATAAACAGCTTTAAAGAGGGCTACTAGCCATGGTGACTGAGGGTAGCCTCCTCATTTAGAGGCACTGATCCTCTGAATTCCAGAGGAAAGAGGCCTCTTTATGCTATTGTTGGCTCAACAGTGGGCTGGCTGACTACTAAGTGAGGCAAGACACTGGACTAGATGGACCGCTGGTCTGATCCAGCAAAGCTTGTCTTATGTCCTTATATAAAGAACAAGCTGCATCCATGTTCCTCAAATGACCATCCTTTGGGAAGCCACAGTGTGTGTGTGGGGGGGGAACACTAGCCATTTATGTGTGTGCGCTGTTGTTCCTAACATTTAAAATGTTGACAAGGGCAACTTGTCTGCAAAATAAAATCTTTATGTTGTCATATTGGATTTTCAATCCTCTTAAAACAATCCAAACAACTGCATGGTATAAAATTAGCTCTTGCCTGTTTCCCCTTCATTCCTACGCAGGCTTTTCAAATCTGTTTTGCCACTAATAAATTGTAAATGAGGCTACAGCCCAAAGAGTAGTCAGTGTGTTTCATGGGTATTTAAACAACAGCATTAAGCGGTATAGGAATCTGTGGAATGCAGAGGGCAGATTTATGTGTCTTAAGAGTTTCTTTACTGGTTTGTAATAAGCCACCCCTCCCCAAGAAAAAAAAAAATCCCCTCACACTTTCTTTTCTATTAATCTGGCCTTAGAAACGGGGGATACTGGAGCATGACAAGAACAACAAAATAAACTGGCATCTACTTAATAACTGTAACAGCGGATTGCCTCCAATGCTAAAATATTTATCGAAACCAGGGGAGGGAGGGAGTCGAAAAAGAATTACCTTCAACAGTCTGCTACCAGATCTTTAACAGTGGGCAACGTAATGCCTTAAGGTCTCTCAAACTGTCTTTCATTTTCTAGACTTAATGGCTGATTGCAGAAATCAATGTTGCCATTAGTAACAGAGTATTTGTTATGGCATGATTTCCTCTGTTGTTAGGCCTGCAGAATGATTACAATATTAGCGAGGTGCTTTTGTTATAAAAGGGCTGAAGATATAACTTTCAATTTACTATCCATTAGTTCGAGAGCCTAGAAATGAGAGATGAGGCCAGAAATCTTACCTCTCTTTCTGTCTGTCTGTCTTTCTTTTTTTTTTTTAAGAACCCCAAAAGATCAGTATTTTAGACAGCTTCAATGAAACCTGATTTGGCTTTACTCTTTACAATGGCAGGTTGGCATTAAACACAATAGAATAAAACAAATTCATTTTCGTTTCTGGCTTCACTGTGTTCGTTTAAACTCAAGGATGCAGCTTTTATGGAGGGTCATGGAATGTTAATGGGCCATACACATTTTCAATTGGATTGCCATCTACCCCACATTTATGTTCACTTCTGGCCTTAAATGGATATCACAGACACATATGTCAGACTTTCTCAACCAGGGTACCATGAAACCCTGGGGTTTCTTGACAGCCATGGAAGGGTTTCCCTAATGGGTGGGAGTGAATTATTTTTAATATAATTTTTTAATTTGTTAAACAATTATTGAGTGATGTGACCATATCATGTCAACCCACCCTTGTCATGTCCCCACCCCAAATGGCCAATGATGGGCCTGGAAGGGCAGGGGCCCTGGGTGGGAATGTATGCCTCACAACCCTATTCTGCACAATTGTACCCCTTCTGGGGTTTCTACAAGCCTGGGGTTCTCTTCAGGGGTTTCTCAATGGTAAAAAAGTTGAGAAAGGCTGACATATGTGAACAGTGTGCAGCTATAGAAGTTGGCCATTTATAACACAACAAGAGGTACAAGAACAGCCAAATGGGGAAGCAAAGGAAAGTCTTTACACTGAATGTCTTTACTTTAAATGGGCAGAATCACAAGAGGAGGGAATTGTGAGAAAGGAGCTTCCAGCCTATAAGATCTAAGTTGAATGCTTGTCTCTTTCCTGTTGCAGGAACTCAAGACCTAGCTCTAGGTAGAAACTTGAGGTCATCAGAATGAGAAAAAGGTGGGGCGGTCATTAGAGACAGCATGATGGTCACTTCTAGAAGAAAAAAAGAAAAACAGGAGTGATGCCATGCCTCTCTAAAAACCATGGACTTTTTGCAGATTTCTACAGAGGACTGACTGCATTAGTCAGTGTCAGTCCTCTCTAGAAATTGCCAAAAACTCTATGGTTTTACGGTAAAGTTTCTGGTAATTCCTACACAGATGTGACATCCCAATGGCCTTTTTTCCCCTAAAGGATGTCACACCGACAAGGCAGGAGTCATTAAAAAAAATTCCCACCAACAAATAATGTACACAGTTTGGAGGCCACCAAAGCATCTTAAAAGCATCTTACACTGGACTCACAGTGTGATTGCAAAAGCACATTAAAAAATTTAACCACCTTCCTGAAGTCCTGGGTCATGTCAGTGTCTCACCAATAGACCTCCCAGTAGTCCTGTGTATGCCCCCTGGAGTTCCATAATAATCATAATTATTATTTATTATTATCCCACCCTCCTATAATGGCTCAGGGTGATTTACATACAATTAAAGTTAACAATAATTAAATCAACATAACAGTAACAATGTTTACAATATAAAACATAGGACTGAAGTCATTGCAGCCTCCAGATTATTCTCTGCCCATAAATCTCCCAACTAAGCGTCACTCTATGGAGGTGTTTTTGCAGGGGAGGGTCATAGATGTTATTGAATCACTGGTCCCAACAAAAAGTTTGTCATCCTGAGGAACTGGCAATCTTCAAGCAAAGGTTGGATACACACTTAGGGCTGCCCCTGCGTAGAGCAGGGGGTTGGACTAGATGGCCTGCATAGCCCTTCCAACTCTATGGTTCTATGATTCTATGATTCTATGAACTCTGCCAACTCTGACAGGGTCCTGATCTCTCTGGGAGTTCATTCCAACAAGTAGGGGCCATGACTGAAATTGTCCTGGCCCTGGCTTGAGTCCCTGGGGCCAGGGACCACCAGCATGGAGCAAAGATGGGATGTAAATCAATAATATTGAGGATAAATAAACGATTCCACTGAACAGCGTATATATAATCTAGGAGAACTGCAGCGGCCCCAGCATTGTACATGAATGCCTCTCACCCATATCAAGCTAACATCATAAAGCGTTTGTTTGTGTCCATTCCACTTGGAAACAGACAGTCCACAAGAGAGAGAAGCCAGTAATGAAAGTGGGGGAGAGGGAGGGGATTTAAGAAGGAGAAAAAGATACCACTAAATGGCTTTCTCTCTGTTTTGTGAAAACAACCACCATGTTTCACGTTTGAGACATTCCAAACAACACTAAATGACATGATAAATAGAACGCCAAGAACAAATAAATGGAAGTTGCTTTTTTTAACCAAGACACCATTTTTGGAAAGACAGTAAAATTTGCCCAATAGAATGTATGCTTCTTCTTGGAAATCTAACAAAATGTATCGGCTCTCTGCAGATGCGTGAAAACATTGGGGGGGAAAACGATAGGAAAGACCTGAAAAGCAAAAAGTTGGCTTACCTGAAGAGGAAGGTGAAGAAGGGTGTGGGCTGTCTTCTTGGGCACTTCCTGTCTGTGACAGACCTCCTCCTATTCCACTTTCCTCAGTAATATTAGAAGACCCCGGTGTGGTTGACCTGCTGACTGACTGAGACTCCTGGTCACTCCCAGACCCTCGGCGTTCTTCGAGGCTTCCTTGAAGGATCTCTTCTTCCATCTTCCTGTCTCTCTTGTGGACCCTGGAATGAACAACAACTTGGTGGTATGTTCTAAAAACCCTGCCACAATCTGGGCACTCAGTTGGCTTCTCTTTCGAGTTGCTGTGACTCTGCATGTTATAATCGAGTCCTTGGTTCAGACCGTGAGACAGGAAATCTCTACTGCCTTCCAAAGGGTCTAGTTTGTTTGACAAGTCTCTCTGATTGCCCATTTTAGTGCTGTGAACCAAATCAGCAGGCATTTTCTGCTTGGAGCCATCTGCTCCCACTAACACATACTCCCGTTTCTCCTTATCAAACAGAACTCCGGTGTTTGCCAAACTGTCTTCACGGCTCCGTTGTATCTGGTGCTCTTTAGACAAAAAGCCATGTTCCATGGCCATTCCTCTTGCCATAAGCTGCCAAGCTTGATAGCTGTTTACAGGGTCCATCTCAGCAGCTTTGGCCGCAGCCTGTAGCCTTTCTATGCAGCTGGATTTGAGAGGAGGCACAAGGTTGAGACAGCCCAGTAAAGAATGCTTGTCCCCTTCAGCTATGCTGTGGCCCATGCCAGCAATGGGGGACAGGAGCTTACCCAGGACTTCTCTCTCTTTCATGGGCAAATCTCCTTTACGGTAAGCCTGATTCTGCTCACTGAGACCTGCTTTGTCAGGCGGGAGAAAGCCACTTTGCAAACAGGATAAGTATCTCGAGTACAAGTTTGCGTGAGCTTCCTGTGTCATGCTACCAATGGACACAGGTACTTCCGGGTCGCTGGGGGATTTGTTTTTCACGGACAGTTTGTTCAGGTGCACCTTCATGTGATTCTTAAGGAACCAAGGCTCTTTGAAACGCCTCCCGCAGATTTGGCAGCAGTGCTCAAAGGAATCCTTGTGCTTTCTCATGTGGCCCTTCAGGAACCAGGCTTGGCTGAAGACCTGCCCACACACCTCGCACCGAAACTCATTGGTGGACTGTTCGCCGTTCCCATTGGAACCTTGGCCCTGAGCCGACTCGGCAGTTATGTGAGCTTTCTCCACGTGGCTGATCAGCTCTTCCTCCTGCGAGGCAGCAAAATCGCACAAAGTACACTTGTAAGGCTTGTGAAGGATCCTGATGTGCCTGTCCAGCTCTTCCCGTTTCTTAAACTTTCCTTTGCAAAAAGTGCACCGAAATCCAGCAGGGGTAGCGACCGCTTCTTCCTGTACACTGGCCGGCTTTGGAGAGGGAACGGGGTTGGAAATATCTGGGGTGCTATGGTTGGCGGACATGGACAAATTGCAGTTGGCAAGAGGCACGGGCTGAGAATGGGGATGTGCTTTGACGTCGGATCTGGGTTGCAGAAGGCTGCCCTTCATCTGCTTATCCCGCAAGATGGCCCTCTCTTCCAGTTCGTGCAGGAGCCGGTTCTCTTCCCGAACTCTCCCGCGGCCCTTGCCCAAGTTTCCCAGCTTGTGAGTGCGCAAGTGAATCTTCAAGTTTCCCTTCTGGGCTGCTCTGTGATCGCAATAGGGGCACTTGAACGGTTTCTCGCCCGTGTGGGTGCGCATGTGGAGAGACAGGATGCTGTTAAAACGGAAACGTTTCCCACATAGGGGGCACGGGTATTTTCTGTTCTTCCGGGCATCGTCCTCTATATCGCTCATCTGTGACATGATGCCCAGGTTCTGTCCATTCAAGAACTGTTGCAGATCTACCCTCCCGTTCAAACTGGTGTCGACCTCTCTGTTAAGCTGATTGGCTAACAGGGCCATCTGGCTGCTGATTGGCTGGTTTGCTAAAGAGACATGGCTCTTCTCCTCTAGGAGTCCTGATGTCTTTTCCTCGGGATTCTGCCTGCTCTGAAGCTCTGGAAAGGCATGACTAAGCTGGGACGTTATCTGGTGCAGCTTCTGACTCATGGAATATTGTCCATTGAGAATGGAGCTGTTGAGGTGGGCATCAGCCTCTGGTACAGCTGAAGAAACGCCAAGGCACAAACTAGCTTCCTCCATCCCTGAGGGGGGGAAAAGAAGTGAAGAATGTTTAAGTTTGGAGCAAGCCCCGTGTTATCACATCAGACCTACCAAAATGTGTTATATTTCAGCTACGCATAGTACAAAAGAACCTCTGTCAAAACCAATAAAAAATATATGAAATGTCAAGTGTATAGGGTACAATTGTGATTGCGTTTTGTCTTAATTATACAGGGCCTTCATCACACTGCATACTTTCTGATTGCATATATTAATTAGGATTTTTTAAAAACGAACACATTACCAATTTGAATATCTTGCTGTCAAATAAGTGGCGTTATGCTTTCAACTTCTTTCAACCTCCCCTCCCCCTTTTCCCTGTGAAACTGCACCTGTTTACATGTTCTAATCTATATAAAAAGAGAAATGTTATGCCTCTCACTCACTTGCCCACGAAAAAAAAAAAGAGAAAAGAAAAAGCAACACAAAAATAGAAATCCATTTATAAAACTTTCAGTCCCATTAAGCATATTCAATAAATTCCACATTCTACAATGAGAAAGATGGTTTTATGATTTGGCGGGGAGGGGGAAGAAAAGATGCCATGATATTTACTGGTACACAATAAAACACGATAATGTTTTGGGGAGGGGGGGGGTGGATAAAGTAAAGGACAAGCTTTCGAACAATAAAAGGGATTTTGCTTTAGTCAACAAAAAGTGCAGTAATATCTCATTAAGCTGATTAGTATGCGGCTTAGAAACAGTACTAGGTGCTGTAACACATGATTATAATCATAAAAATCCTTCAGTGTTTGCAAGTAAGCATTAACGAGGTATATTAAATTTTAAGGAGACTGCGACTTGCAGCTTTGCAAACCTCTGAGATTAAGATTTAACCCTTCTGCTCCAAAGCAATCGTCCTTCCATCATTGGGAAAGGGCACCCATCACAAGAAGCGTAAATTATCGCCTTAATTTGCCGGTGTGAGTATTTGGATTTCGGGAAAAGTTATCCAGTGTTAGCCAATTGTCGGTCCTTCTCGAGACGTTTTATAAGAGGCGATCTAAAGGACTCCGATTAGCTTTCCAAAGAACCCTCTTCCGGAACTCGATAAAACCCAATTAAAAGCCAGCGAAGGTGTCACAGGAAGCTTCAACAAGTTTAAGTATTTTTAATAACTTTCTCAATATATGGTAATGAGTACAAATGGTACCTACAAACGGTGCACAGCAGAAAATTAGAACTCAACGCTGTTTGTTAAACAGGAGCACTCTGTGCTGGTCAGCATAATTGCCCCTAATAATAATAAGCTTCTCTCTTTGCCATTTTAGCTCGCCTGCTCGAAAGGGAAAATGCATCATTTTCTTGAAAGCCGTTCCATTTTGAAAGGCAGAAACGGTGGCTTTCAAAGCAGCACTGAAGCAACTTGAAAGTTACGTAATCAGATGAAAACGCCCCAAAGATCTGTCCTCTTTTGGAGTCTCTCGGCTCCTCTCCGTGGTAGAAAATGACAAAATATTTTCACTGACAAATTATATTTTGGGATGTCTATTGGACAGCTGTCCAACCCTGCCACATGGCAGCCTGTTCTTGATACTGAGAAGAGTTTCAAAGGCAAATTCGGCAATGGAATAAGAGAATCTGCTGTTCCATCCAAAATACAAAATAATTACCAATTTGTACTTGGTACAATGAAGTTTCTGGGCTTGCTTAAAGTAATTTCCAAGTATATCCCCTTAACTTCATCAAACAGAGTAATTAGTTTGTGGAACTTAATGGCTGGAATGCAGGGACAGCCACTACTTTAGATAGCTTTATTTGGGGATTAGACAAATTCAAGGAGGAGAGGTCCATCTGGGCTGCTAGACGTGACAACTGAATGAAATGTCCATATTTGGAGGCAAAACACTTCTGAAGGTCACTTACAAGGGGAAAGCAGTGCCATGGGATGGGAAAGTGGGTTCAGTGTCTGCTGGACTCTGGAGAATCTGGTTACCCACTGTGGAAAGGAGAAAGTTGAACTAAATAAACCACTGCTCTGACCCAGCAGTGCTCTTGTTATGTTCTCATCAGGCTAACATCTGAACACCTATTGTGAGATGCACAAGATGCTCTTTCACTATGGCAGTAAGTTGAGACCTTTCCGTAGGCCTCATAATATCTTACCATTACCCATACTGAACAAGAGTTGGCAGGAGAGATAACGTCACACTGGTATGAACCCACAGAGCAGGATCTCAATGACATATTTAAAGTATGCTCCCATGGACTGTATTGGTAAATATCCTCTTACATCTAACTTTCCAGGGAAGATCGAGGACAATAGTAGCTTCGAGAATTGGGAGTAACCGCAGAATCCCACGTTTTAAGCCTTCATATTGGCCATTAAGGGAATTCTTAGAAGCACAGAAGAATTATCTTCTAGACCATAGCTGGTTACGACTGCTTAGGTACCCAGTCACACGCAAATGGGTGTTCTTGAAGAAACCCTGCAGAATAGATGGTGAAATTTTGTTAAATGGGACTCTTACCGTTGTAGCCAAGAGACTGCTTAACTAAGGTTGTTATGATGTGATAATATACTCCTGTTAAGAAATACAGAGCACCAGACTCCTGAACCTTTTCAGGGTCATTAAGCAGCTGTAAACATTATTACAAAAATAAACCAGAGATTTCATGCTTACATTTTAGCCCAGAGCTGGGTGTGCTGAGCAAGTGCATTTTTTTTTTTTATCTCTTACAATCAGCGCTGGTGACATTTGGGCATCCAAACAAATTACATCACAAATATTACCGTGCTGGGCAGGATACAGAGTGGTTTGTTTGCCAGATGATTAATAAATAAGCAGTAGGGCGGTGTGGCTGACCTATTCTCAGTTGATGGATATGTAGGCAATGCTAAAAGACATGGCTGAAATAGTTAAATCTTGGCAGAAGCAGGGAGAGGGTCTATTCATCTTCACAGGATTATTAAGAGTCAATCAGCCAGAGCACAACTGGGTTGGATTTGGATTGTTTTTGTTGCTATTATGATGGGCTGAAATGGCCTTTTGGAACTTTCGTGTGGATTCATCGTTTACACTAGGCCAAGGTACGGAGCTGTAGAGTGTCGCCTCAGTTTTATTCCGATGTATCACTAAAACAAAGAGCCAAACGCAGAGAAAGAACGCCAAATATTGGGATGGATCCAACCAGCTTTTTCTTCTGGTTAAAAAGAAGCTAAGGAAGGGTCTAATCTGACCACCCAAGAAGGCTCTGTCGGGAATCATGGGGCCAACAGGATAAAAGGTCACATGCGATGGGAGGAAGCAGACTGGGTGAGACTGAATGACAAAACTGACTGGATTAAATCCATTGTTGCCAGACCAGCATATTCGATATGGCAATTTAAAAATAGAAAATGTATGACCGTCTACTAGATCTAGGAAAACGGAACGGGCGATTGGGGGGGGGGTTCTTTTGCTTTGTTTTAAAGGCCATCACTCATATATTTCTGGTGTGAAGTCTAGCTCTTCCTGAGTCCCTCAAGTGAACTGCGGCCAAACTGAACGCAATCTGTGTTACAGTTTGGAAATGGCTACAAATCTGCCACAAAGTTAGCGATATATTACCTGCAGGGTTGCCCCCCTCCCATCCCACTCACACTGTAGTGTAAAGTATTGGATTATGTCCTGGGAAACTCAGACTGCAAGCCCAACTCTGCCGTAGAAGCTTGGTGGGTAACCTTGGGCCAGTCACATGCTCTCAACTGAAGCTACCTCAGATGATAGGTGTGAAGAGGGAAATGATATAAGCATTTGGGGTCCCCTTTGGGGAAATGGAGAGACATAAATTCAATAAAAACAAATTTAAAAGCATTTATTTATTATCTTGATTTATATCCCGCCACTCTCCGTGGACTCATGGCAGGTCATATAAAACAGAATAAACCCCCAATAAAAAACCCTAATAACAGAACACAAGAAACGGCATAATCTCATCCGTTCCCTATCCACAGTCAATTATTAACACTGGGAGTTTGCAAGATGGCAAAGAGTTGGTCGGAGGAGGGGCCTTGGTTGTCTCTCATCCCGGCCTCAACCAAATACCTGATGAAAGAGATGATTTGCAGGACTTGCTGAACTAAGACAGCTCTGTCAGGGTCCTCAATTCTTCCAGGAGCTCATTCCACTAGGGCGGGGCCAGGACCGAAAAAGCCCTGGCCTGGGTCGAGGATAGGTATGCTTCTGATTTAAAATCAGGATAGGTATCATTATGTTGCATAGTTATCACGTCGTAAAATTAGTGTTGGTAACTGTGTGCATGTGAACAATTAACAAAAGGCAAATTCTGTTCTAAATTCAAGCAGAAAGATTTTCAAAGCTGACAAGCTGTCAATTTTATTGACAGTTGGCATTCAAGTTCACAATAATTTACTTGCTGTAAACTTTTCACTTCTCCCCGAACGTCGAACATTCGGGGGGGGGGGGAGGGTTGGAATTACTTTCAGAACCATCATGAATTTTTTTTAAAAGATATATGAAGACAGAGAACCCATGATGTTTTTAAATAAATACTAGCTCACAAGGTGATCATAATTATCATCACATCTGCGAAACGGTCGACAAACGAAAACTAGAACTGAACCTGTTGGGAGAAATGCTTCCCAAACCACAAAATGCTCAGATTTTATTTCCTCATTAATTCAATATGACAGAGCCATAACTGGAACTTCAGACAATGCAAATTTGGCTCTAAAAATTAGCTGCTTCCCCAATGTAATCTGACCCTTAAAAAGACTCCACAAATGGAAAGGACCCTCTCAGACTGCCTTGAGCCCCATAGGGGAAAAAAAAAACACCAAATATACAAAAATATCTGTATTTGCCCTCTAGTGGAGTTTAAAGCTGTCTTTGCTGATCCGTTTCTGATCAGAGAAAAGATGCAAGTTAACATATCTGACAAAGACCGGGAAGCCCCTGGTTTCAAATCCCACCTCCCTCATGGAAATGCTCTGAGTGACCTCAGACCAGTCGTTTTCCCTTTCTCTTTTTCAGAGAAATCTATCTTGCGTGGCTGATATGAAGATAAAACAGAGAAAGACAGAACTATGTATCCTATGACTGCCCTGAGCAAAGGTGAGAGATAAACTGGATAAACTTGAGGTTGTGCCTCAAGAAATTGTTGAGAGCATCAGTTGCTGGGCTGTGGTGTAAGAAGTGCACTGTCAATATTCCTGTACAAGTTGAAGTGCGCTGTCCATTTGAAAGCTGAAATGGTGCATCCAATGGATACGGTGGCGTATTTAGGATTGTAGGATCAGGCCATTTGCCTCTGGGATGGAGCAAGGCGACAAGAAGAATTAAGCCTCCAGAAACAAATCCAGTTGCCTCTATTTAAAAGCCATTTAAATCTTCGAGCTGCCACCCTCTCTTCTTTCCCCACTGCCACAGAAATGTTGATGATTCCGTTTCCATTACACTGGATTCGATTCCGGGCAAAACTGAGGTAAAACGTCAAATCCAAACACACAACAAAGATGAAAAGCAGGTTTAACAGTGAAATGTTCATTCAAGGTAGCCCGGTGAGATTTTTTTCACAGGGGTACCTGTCAGGAGCATACGCTCGGATGTAAAATCATCAAATAAGTACACAATGCCCTTACTAAACGCCAGGCATACTATCATATCATGAGTTGCCTGAAACTCTGGACAGTAGCCAGCTTGTGAGTTCAACAGACTACTGCTTTGGCCTTTTCATCTCCTTGGGGTCTTCACTCGGTTGCTTCTGATACTGGCTAGGTCAAACAGCTATACCTGGTGTTGACATTTCTGGCATTAATTCTACAAGTGAAAAGGATTGGGGGGGGGGACCCACTAAGTCCGTAAGTTCCCTTTGACCTAAGCTGCTGAAACATCTGTTGGTTGAGTCATTGAGCTGCTTGTTGGCCAAGTTCGACAGCAACTGTTCCTGTTGTGGATTATCTCTCTCAGTGGTAGGTGTCAGCGGAATAAATAGATGTGTTTCGAGGGAGAGAGATGCATGTTCGTAAACAGAACAGCTTTCAGCAATAGGCGTTCTAATGATCGACACCACGGTAGCTGAAGCCAACAATGAAAATGCAGGTGAATACTACACATGAGCTGGATTTCTTTAGTCATGAGGTGACAATTGAGAGAAACCATGTCCATCTAAAACAGGGGTAGTCAAACTGCGACCCTCCAGATGTCCATGGACTACAATTCCCAGGAGCCCCCTGCCAGCATTTTGACTACCCCTGATCTAAAACATGTGTCATTGCTATGTAAAATTAAGTGGACTTGGAGGGGTTGGGGTGATAAAACATGTCAAAATCCGGTTTGAGGATTTCTCCATGCTCACAGGAGTAACAAAACTGAGAAGGATGATATCCCGAATCGATCAACAGCACAGGGGGAATTGCTTTAACAGATACACAAATGAATTTTTTTTAATTGATACGTTCTTTGAGCGTTCTTCTGAATTTATTTTGAATAAACAGAATCAAAAGCCCATTTTTAAAAATATGCCAGTATATCATGGGATACCCTTAACTATTTCAATGTGAGCACCGTGAATTACAGGAGCACAACTTTATTTGATCTCACAATCGTGTTAGCATTTCAAACATCCGGGAAATCAAAAGTCAGGTTGAGAGACAGCGTTATGTAATGGTTTAAACAGCTTTACTCAACTCTTTTTACCATTAAGAAATCCCAGAAATATTTTCCAGGCTTTGAGAGACCCCAGAAGGGGCACGATCATGCAGAATATCGTTGGGAAGCACAGCTGTGGACACGCCAATCTGGGGTCAATCCTCACCCCCTCCAGGTCTATCATTGTCCACTGGGGGGGGGGGGTCAACATGACTATCTATGGTCATACCACCCAATAAACATCTAACAAATTTAAAAATTATTTTAAAAATTAATAAATTTCCACCCATTCAGGAAACTCTTCCCGGGCCGTAGAGAAACTTCAGGGTTTCACGAAACCCTCGTTGAGAAAGCCTGTGTATGTATGTATGTATGTATGTATGTATGTATGTATGTATGTATGTATGTATGTATGTATTTATTTATTTATTTATTTATTTATTATTTCAATTTATTGCCCATCTCTCCCCGAAATCTCGAGGTGGGTTACAACGTCTGAGTAAAAAACCCCAATCAAAATCCCTTAAAACAGACATAAAAACAGAACAGATAAAATTACAATCCGAACCCCGTGGGGATAAAGATGCCGCAGCAAAAACTCCTTCCAGTCCTAACAATCTTCCCAATAGTACATTCTGGAGGGGAAGGGTGAGCAGAGGGCACAGATGGAATTCGCTACCACCACTCCTATAGGGGGGCCACGATCTTCCTTGCTGCCCGGCCCCAACCATACGCCTGGCGGGGGAGCTCCATTTTGCAGGCCCTGCAGAATGCCGAGAGTTCTTGTAGGGCCCGCAGCTCCTCTGTGTTACAGTGTTGCCCCTCTGCTATGGGAGCTTGCGGCATGATCCAGGGCCAGTCATTCTCTCTTAGCATAGCATAACTCACAGGGTTGTTGTAAAGATATAATGGAAAGACGTCGTAAGCTGCTCTGAATCCCCACTAGGGAGAAATATCGCTGATAAACATAAATGTGTGCATTCTTTCAATCTAGTTATGCAGATGTCAGGCCAGGCATAGGAAATCTATGCGCGCACACACACACAAAAAGGCTTGGCATTTAATAAAAGGTGGTTCCAAGACTCAGAATTGAACTTTGCATTTCCTGCAGAACCTCTGTAAGCATCAATCATGCCAATGGATCATTGTGGAGACAGCAGCTTTGCTATTTATGCAGTGGGCACAGGTGTCAGGGACGTCTCAACTCTTTGCCTAAAACCCAGAGAGTTCCCAAAGCAGCTACTGAAAAGGAAGCAACCCTTAATTCATTTGTGCGTGCATCTGATTTGCCTCAGATTACAACAGGCTTGGTGATGAGATACAACTTGACATAGCCTGGTGAAACGTATAAATAAATACATGGCTGAACTTAAAGGAACAAGGCCCCTTTGATGGCTTCTATGGAGAGATCAGGCGTACACAATCGAAGGCCTGCGGGCCCGTATCAACCTCCTCTCTGTTTGGGATCTCCTGGGGAATTCGAGCATGCATTCTTGGGAGTTTTGCAATTCTCGAATGCCTACGTCGCCCAACGGGCATGGCTGATGGCCCTGGATTCAAGAGTAAGGACTGGAGTTGCGAGCAACTTTTCCAGCCTGCTCCAGCCACACTATATAACCCGCTTGTGCTAGTTTCTCTTTGGGTATGGATTGTAAAACCACCTGCGTGCAAATATGTGCCCACACCCTGGCGTGTTTCAGGCAGTCTGCAGATGCCCACAAGGAGGACGTAGCTCCTTCTGCTACGGGAAGGCGAATGTAAGTCACTTTGAGAGGTCTTCAGGGAGAGAAAAGAGGCATATAAGAACCAACTCTCCTCCTCCTCCTCCTGCAGAATCTTCTTCGGTGGTCTCCCGGACAAGGGCCAACACTGCTTAGCTTGTGAGGACTAATGGGATGAGGCTATACCACACCACCTTTCTCCTGGCCCTCTGAAGAGACGTGCAGACATGACCTACAAAATAATTCGAGCTATATACCCCAACGATAATATGGCAGGTGCAAATGTTAGCTTGTTTGTCCTGAACGGCAACCGTCTCATTCTTGTGTGCAAGGGAGGCTGACGCTCTTCTCTACTATGTGAGAGAACCTCTTAGAACTAAGAAAAAGGTCCAGAGGGTAAAATATATATATATATATATCTGTCTCTCTGTCTCTCTCTCCCGCATGATACAAGAGAACAGTTCCTCTCTCTGCCCCCCATTCTGATTTGCACCTATCTCCCTTCCTTGCATACATTCCTTTAAAAGTAAAAGGATTATTTTCAGAAATGAGTTTGGTATCAAATGCTGAGGGGCTCAAAGCTGGTTCCACTGAGACAACAGGCTTGTTCAAAGAGGCAGAAGGGGGTGGAAATGGGCGGTGCTACCATCTGAGCCGATGGGATGTAGGTTGATCAAGGGAGGAGGGGGAGAATAAAACAAGAATGGGGAGGGGGTCGGAGCCGTAACAGAAAACTTCGATCTCACTTTGATCTTCAAAAGGCAAAGCCTAGCAAACCCCTCTTTTCCAGAGCTCACAGAGGGGAGAACCTTCCTCAACGTCTCCGGTAAAATTTGCAAATATTTCTTAATTTCTGTACAGGGCGAACTCACAGAAGAAAATACCACAAGGCAAGCCGAGCGTCCAGCCTTGTGCGAACCACCACCGACGGAATAGATTGCCACTGCCGAGTTTGCACACAGAATATGATCATGAATACAGAAGTGAAGACTTCAACTGGTGACTTCACAATCACCACAACGTCCTTTTGTACAGAGAGAAGTGGTGCAGCTTTAGCAAAGGAGAGTCAGTATTCTTGGTACACAGCAAGGATGGGTCGACTTTGATATGGTAGTTTCATACTAAAAAGTCACTAGTCCTGTTTTATTGCAAAGATATAAGGGGAAAGGCATTACAGATACAGATTGCCTTTAATGGCATAAATAGGAAAGACGATAGAGGGAAAGCATTAAGGTCCCTAAGAGCAGGGGTAGTCAACCTGTGGTCCTCCAGTTGTTCATGGACTACAATTCCCATGAGCCCCTGCCATCATTTGCTGGCAGGGGCTCATGGGAATTGTAGTCCATGGACATCTGGAGGACCACAGGTTGACTACCCCTGCCTAAGAGCACCACAATGCTGTGCGGAGGCAGCTTTGCCACTTCCCATCAGCAGCAAAGCAGAACCAAATATCCAGAATGGAAGCAATCAAAGGTAGTTTAATTCCTGCCCTTGACATCTGGTGCCGGCTTGCCCACCAGCAATGAAACCTGAGGACTCACAACTTCCACAGTGCACTGCAACAGCTTCCATAAACATCGCAGATATGTTTGAAGCATGGTGGGACCTGTCACAAGCGGCCTGTAGGTTCCCAGGTCAATTATCATATTGCTCAGATAAGTACAAGCCAAAAAAGCAAGTAGCCTTTAAAAAGTAGTCACATCTGTACCAGCTCTGAGTTCCCTGTGTTCAGAGAGATGGATTCCTTCTGAGAAATGGTTCAAATATGTCTGATACTGTCACCCTGCCTATGGGAGCGCCTTAAAATATCTCTTTTAAATTATACTTAAATTTATCCACTATCTATACGCCACTGACTAAAGCTACACATGCCAGATTCCTTGATGGGGACTGAAAAAGTGCATTCAAAGACAGATTTGGCAAATCTCGATTGCTCGTTTATGCCGTGCCAAATTATCCAAGACTCTTACATGTCAGTATCAAAGCAGCAGCGTCCCCTTCCAGTTTAGAGATCGAAAGAGCATAAGACATACATTCTTCCCCAACTTCAGGCCTTTGGCTTTTATTTTTCACATGCCGTTTTCTGGAGAATATGTCAGGCTTTAAAAGGGCTTCCTTGTAACCTTGTGGGCGCGTTTTTCACAAAAATGATGCAGAGGGACAAGTATCTAAAAATATTGGAAGACGACAAAATTGCGACCACTTGGAATAATCGGACCCATTCATTTATAACCCGGGATTATGAAATGCCTGCATTGTGTGCCCTTGACCCAAGAACAAACTCTTTAACTTCGGTTAGAGAAGCTATTCATATGACACCCATCACTTTCGCATGCTATCAGCAAGTAGATCAATGTTCAGCTCTCCGTTTAAGGGAAAGACACCTTCTCGTCTTTTGAATAAATCCCGTATTCATGCTATTCAAAATCGTGCCATGATGAACATCATCTCCTTCTCCGTTGCAAGGATACAGCCTTGCGTGGCTCCCTCGTAAGCAATCCTTCCAAATGGCTGTAAGATAGGACATTTCTCCAAATTGAGACATGCAGAATGGAAAGCAGCGTCGACGCTGGCTAGGAGAGTTTTGAAGAGAATGGCTGGAGTCGGACAGATGGCTCCAAACAGCGGCTGGCACTCGGCGGTGACAATGGGAGACCAGCCGCCGCGGAGATTTTGTTGATATGTTCATCTTTCACAAGAGGCCCACAGGTTAAACAGGTGACTCGTAAAGGTCAGAGCAGAGGGGAAAGATGGAAGATAAAAACTAACCAGATCAGAAAAATGTTTTTCCCCCATACCAAAAAATATGTGAGGAGTGGATAGAGAGTTACATACTCTGGTTACACACACAGAAGAGCTGGCTCCGTGATCCTAGATCAGGCTTTCTCAACCCGGGTTTCATGAAACTCTGGGGGTTCTCCATGGTCCTAGATAGCTTCTCTGAATGGGTGGGAGTTAAGTAATTTTTAATATTTTAAAATTTGTTTAACATTTATTGAGAGATATGGCCATATATGATCACGTTAACCCACCCAGCCCTTCCAAAATGGTCAAGGATGGGCCTGGAGGGAATGGGAATGGTAGGGGCCCCAGGTGGGCATGTACATAGCCATGTACCCAACCATATTCTGCACAATTGTGCAACTCCTGGGGTTTCTCAGAGCCTGGAGAATGTTTCAGGGGTTTCTCCATGGTTAAAAGGTTGAGAAATGCTGTCCTAGATCCTCAGCAGGCAGATAGACGTTTAAGAACCATTGTCCACCCTTTCGTCTCTCTTAGTGAGAAGGAAGCCTTCAAAATGGACTGTATCCCAACGCGTTTTGTTTTCAAGTTGGTTAACGCATCTCTAATGGACAGAGGACTTCCGAGAATCCATAGGCAGCTCGATTCAACGCAAACCATTTCCAGGTTACAATTTTCCTCCCAGTTCTAGTCTCTAGGAATCCTCCCATGCACAAAATGTTGAAACATGGATAGTCAGTGCAAAACAAAATGCATCTGCTGTGCGTATCTCCTCCAACAGAGGACTAAGCTTCAGATGAGAAGAGAGGTAGAGACTCAGACCAGACCACTTTTTTCATCACTCCACCCAAACAAGCAAGGTGGTGGCAGTGCAGTTGGGGCCACCAATGTGGGAGAAGGAAACAGGCAGGACAGCAGGCTGGTGGCACCTCTGGATGCTTTCATGGATGCTTTCGCCTGATCCTGTATTGAGCAGGAAGTCGGACTAGCTGGATTGTTGGCCCCTTCCAACTCTATGATTCTGCTTCAGCCTAATCTACCGGTGGCACAGCAACATCTTCCCAGGCAGACACATTATCTCAAATGTCTGGACATTCTCATTAAGTTCTAAAATATCTGCACTGTCCATTTAAACCTGGCCCACACTAGTTTTAATTGCCAAGGCTTCCTGGGCAGTGCATCTTGTGAGAGGATCACAGATGAGTTCCTTGGCTGTTTTACAGAGCTTCACTTCCAAGTGTTCATTGCTGGAAAGCATGGGAGGGCAGATAGGCTCGAGTCTGGCTTTGGCTTGGACTGCAAACATCTCTTTTGTTTCTGAAGTCCCCTTCAGATGTTAGCTGTTTGAATGGCTTCTGCAGGTGCCCTTGTACCCTGGCTAAAAAACGCAAGGATGTTCTGAGTATCGATGTTGTTGTTTTTTAATTACACTAATGCTACTGTGGCTGGCTATCCCGAACAGGAAACGACTCTGAAGAAGTCATGATGAACTATGCAAAAAGCAAAGCAAAGAAAGAAACAGGGACTGGAGTCACAACAATGGCCCAGATCAGCTCGATACCACTTAGAGGAACTACGCTTCTGATTGGGAAACATTGTGAGTGGTATTATACTTTCCATATGCAACAATGATCTAGATTTGCAATGTTAAAGCAGCCGAGCAGCTTTCGAGGGCGAGCATCCTGCACAAGCAACTGCCAAAGCACAGGGAATGAGAAAGATCTACCAAAAAGCTTCACGTATCCTTGATTTATGATTGCGATCTGCTGAGCTCCTGAGTTCATTCCAGGACAGGTAACTGAAGCCAGGTAAGACTGTACCCACATTACCTTTTAGTGGGCATTGGAAATAAGAGTGATTCCCTCACCTAAACACACATTCTGAACACTTAGGTAAGACTTAACAAAAGCGTACCAACTACGTTTTCATTTCGATCACTGCCGCATAAATTGCCTCAGTGTAGAGACTTCCTCATTTTTGGAAAACTCCTGTTTCTAAAACAAAAACACAAAGGGATGGGGAACAGGTTGCTCAAACAAAACAAAGCATCTCCTACAGATGCCGTGGCATTTTTAAAGCTCGATTCTACATTAGTTAACAAGATTTCAGATAATACAGGAGGGTGTTGTATTTTGTTTTTTTTTTGGTCTGACGAAGAAAAATAACAGGCTGTTGCAAGATAAACCCCTCTCCCACCTCCTTCCCCAACGATCAGAGGAAAGTACCTTACATTACAAATGTGTATTCCTTTTCTCTTGAAAGGGTAAAACTAAATAGTCTTCTAGCAATTCTAAGCCTGCCATATAAGTATTATGCTGTTACAGATTTCAAAAGGTTAGCTTCAATGAACCTGACATGAATCTAACCCAAAATAACCCATTCAAGAGAAAAGTAAGAAATAATTGCTGTTTTCTCTTTCTCTCTCCCTTTTTTTTTCTTCCTCGGCTATATTGCTGTAATGATTTTGCATAACAGATTGAACAAAGTACTGTTGTGACAGGTGGTAGAATTCAGCTAGTAAGCATAGAGACAGGGTTCAATTTAGTTTGTGAATCCTTTAATTGTTGTGCAGCTAATTAAAGAAGGTTCTTTACACTCGCAAGTGTTTACCGTTGCTAGTATGCATACATGAAAAATTAAATTGTGCCTTCAAGGGTTGAGAACTATAGAAAAATCATAGCTGATTCTGCAACATGCTTACCAGGCTCAAAATAGCTGCTTTTTTCACAATTGGAATTTGTAAAACTTTTTGCTAAGCAAATATAGAGCTAATTAGAAGTGTTCGTTGGACCAATTAACATTTAAATAAATAAGCCATATTGCACATTTCACAGTCTTTATTTAATGATGCTTCTTAACTCTTTGGAAAGATTCCTTTAAGTACAAATAAGTTGTCATAAAAAAATGAAAGACAAAAATAGCAACACAACAATACTTTTTCCCTCTGAGCTCCCCCACCCCACCTCGCATGCTCTGATGCCGTTACAAAAGCCCAATGAGGGGCAAAGGGGGGGGAACAAATCTGTTTCATCTTAGAAAGTTACCTTTTTACCCTTTTCAATGCATACAAGGCGAGGGGGAGGGGGGGAGGAAGCATATTTGATTACTATTTTAAACTGCATCAATAGCTATGTTTGTTCATTTGCAGTTTGGCCCTATGGTGCAGAATCTGTGTTATGACAAAAAAAAAAAAAAGAATCCTATATCTCAAGAAAGCAGCCAAGTGAATCGACTGCAGCTTCTGAAACTGGGGCAAAAAAAAGCCCCTACAAACAGCCACACCGAGCACGTGCGAAGGAAAATAGATAATTTGGAGTTCAGCTGCGAAAACTCCCTGTGTCTGACAAAACAGCTTGATCCTCACCCCAGTCATTAAGCAGAAATGTGTCAAGGATGTAAACGGATTCGGTCCTCCTAATATCATTGTCGGAACTATACAAAGCTAGCTTCAACAAACAAGTTGAGGGACGCTTAACTAGTCTGTATGCGGACGCAGATCTTTTGCTCCAAGGATCTCATCTGGAGGCTAAGATATGATTTAATTCTCATTGGGGTAAAAAAGGTAAAGGTATCCCCTGTGAAAGCACCGAGTCATGTCTGACCCTTGGGGTGACGCCCTCCAGCGTTTTCATGGCAGACTCAATACGGGGTGGTTTGCCATTCCCTTCCCCAGTCATTACCGTTTTACCCCCCAGCATATTCGCTAGTAAATTCCAATCCCCTTTTGGTCAGTAAAATTCTGTAAGACAGGGGTAGTCAACCTGTGGTCATCCAGATGTTCATGGGCTACAGTTCCCATGATCCTCCTGCCAGCGTTTGCTGCCAGGGGCTCATGGGAATTTTAGTCCATGAACATCTGGAGGGCCACAGGTTGACTACCCCTGTTTTAACCAACATGTTTTTTTATTGGACATCTGTAACCCGCCACAAGTCAGCTCCAGGAGTGGCAGGGAATAAATTTAACAACAACAACTCCTTGCCAGTAAGCCTAACACAAATCTTCCTTGACCACCAAGTCTACTTGATTTTTTGGCAAAGTCTCTAACATCAAGAAGCACAAACCTTTCACTGCCCACCTTCGTCTTCCTAAATTCTGAATCGTCCCACAGACTGGACTGAATTTCAACCTCATCATTAATTATATTATCTTCTGTTTAGCCAGTCAGATGTCTCATTCCAATCCCGAGCAATTTGTCGTCCTTGTCAACTTTTGAAAAGGGCTTTGATACACGAGAGTTCCTGATTCTTATATCTGACACTAAAAGACTATTTACTATGTGGGTGTTGGCTCAAAAATGTCTCAAACATCAATGACCTTTATAAATAATGTAGAGTTCATAAAGATGATTATCATGTTCTATTTAAATATGTATAAAGAGAGAGATAATAACAATGATTTGCACTTCTGTCTATTGAACTCCAAGTACTAATGAATTTATCCTCATAATGCGCCTACATCTTCCAGTGTAACAACAATATGAATATCTTTCCAATTGCCAACACTACCCCAAAAAATAATAAAAATGACAAAATAAAGTCCAGATGTGCTTTCAGTTATGAATAACCAATGGGTGGGGTACTTAAATAATACAAGGACATTCAAATAGCTACTTTAAATTCATTGGCTACGGCTTAAACCAATAAGCAATTTGCATTCTTGAAATGCATGCGGCTACTAAAAAACTGCCTTGTTCAGGGAATGTGAAAGAGACCAGCGGATTTCTATATGTATGATGAACACATTTGTACACAATGGGGATCATATCCCCATCAAGACCACCCTTATCAACCAACACCTGTTTCTTTCCTTTTTTTGCCGACTTCCAGTCCAGCTGACTTTGACTACAGGACAATCAGCAATTATAAAACTGTCCCTCAGCCATACTTGGTGGCTGGACCAAGAGGGTCCTTTCTTGTGAAACTTATCCCATTTCATATCTGAGCATCTTCTTGGGATAAATTAAATCGATATTTCGTAGTTGAGACATGAAGGTCTCAAAGAACAATTGGCACATAGCAGCTATTTTGCATGGGGGCTGTAATATCTGTTAGAGAGCCAGCTTGATGTAGTGGTTAGGAGTGCAGACTTCTAATATGGTGACCCAGGGTTGATTCTGCAGGGAGAGGAAAGGGGAGAGGAATGTAAGCCACTTTGAGGCTCCTTCAGGGAGAGAAAAGTGGCATATAAGAACCAACTCTTCTTAGCAGACTGAAATGTGGACAGAGCCCTCTCTCAAGTACACACTCTAGGTTAGAAGAAGATAATGAGTTGGTTCTTATATGCCACTTTTCTCTACCCAAAGGAATCTCAAAGCGGCTTACAATTCCCTTCCCTTCCCCCTCCCCACAACAGACACCCTGTGAGGGAGGTGAGGCTGGGAGAGCCCTGATATTACTGTTCAGTCAGAACACCATAATCAATGATGTGGCAAGCCCAAGGTCTCCCAGCTTTTCTGTTGGGGCAGGCAGTGATCAGTTGGGTTGCAGCTGGGCCTCCCCAGTTTTTAGTGTTGGTATATTTATTCATCCACACTGGCTCAACCATAAGCCTGGCAGAAGAGGTCCATCTTGCAGGCCCTATGGAACTGTGTTAGTTCTGTTAGGGCCCTGATGTTCTCCGGAAGCTCATTCCACCAGGCAGGGGCCAGGGTCCTGCAGGACCTTAAGCAGTTTCGCAGGGCCTGTAAGACTGAGCTGTTCCATCACACCCATGACTGAGCTGAAACAGAAGAAAACCTGCCCCTCTAGAGAGCTGAAATAAATCAGTACAAATTAATCGGAGGCTGGTGTAATATATGTTTTATTGATTATATTGGTTTTATACTATGTGATCGATTGTTTTATCCATGTTGTTACCCTCCCTGAGCTATTCAGGAAGGGCGGCATACAAAATTATCATCATCATCATCATCATCATCATCAAAATCCATATAACCCAGCTCTTCAGAAAGAGATGCTGTGTATCACACAGCAGATCTGAAATTACACTGATGGTCTTTTCAAAAGGCACAGTGGAAGAGGAGCATCCAGGCCTCTATTTACAAAAACAAAACAAAAAAAAACCCCAAATCTCCCTCATTGTTTGAATCAGGCAACCTGGCAACGTAGTGCTTTCGTATCTCAAAAATGTGACCGTGTACAAAGATTAGCCAGGCGGCAGGGAGGGGAAAAGGAAGCTAATGCAATTCCAAAAGCAGGCCAGGCCTCAGCAATAGCGGAGCTTCAGAACGCTTCTGGCAGAGCTGGGCAGGAGTTGGCCCTGCTGCCTAGAATACCTTCCAGTGGCATTGGGGCAACAAAACAAACCAAAGCTTTCGCTGACCTTGAAGCCCTGCTTGCAGCACAGCAAATGGATCTTCAACGTTGTTTTGGGGAAAAACACAGATGTGATTTCACATCCATGATTTCTTCCCGACACAAATAAATGTTGACTGTGAACTTCTCCTCTCTCTCTCTCTCTCTCTCTCTCTCTCTCTCTGCTTCAGCCCCGACCTGGATGACATAGGCTCCTTGGAAGCTAAGCAAGGTCAGCCTTGATTAGTATCTGGATAGGAAACCAATAACAACACCAAGGTTGAAACCCAGAAGCAGGCAGTGGCAAACCACCTCTGTTTAGGGACCAAGCCCTATGAAGATAGGTTGAGGGACTTGGGAATGTTCAGCCTGGAGAAAAGGAGGTTGAGAGGGGACATGATAGCCCTCTTTAAGTATTTGAAAGGTTGTCACTTGGAGGAGGGCAGGATGCTGTTTCTGCTGGCTGCAGAGGAGAGGACATGCAGTAATGGGTTTAAACTTCAAGTACAACGATATAGGCTAGATATCAGGAAAAAGTTTTTCACAGTCAGAGTAGTTCAGCAGTGGAATAGGCTGCCTAAGGAGGTGGTGAGTTCCCCCTCACTGGCAGTCTTCAAGCAAAGGTTGGATACACACTTTTCTTGGATGCTTTAGGATGCTCTGGGCTGATCCTGCGTTGAGCAGGGGGTTGGACTAGATGGCCTGTATGGCCCCTTCCAACTCTATGATTCTATGATTCTATGATCTCTTGCACTGATTACCCTACAGGGTCACCATAAGTTGGCTACAACCATAGGCAACTCAAGCCTGCTCAACCTAACACTGGGGATGACTGAGCTAGTATCTGCCATAGTATTGCCCGGCTAATATCTGCCATAATTGTTCAACCTTCAAGGCCTTACGCAGCCCAGGCCTTGCATATCTGAGGGACCACCTATTTGAATACATTCCCCAGAGAGCTCTTCGCTCTGCCAACACCAACCAACTGATGTACATCTGGCCTCGACCAGGGTCAGGGCCTTTTTGGTCCTGCCCCCCCCCCCCACCCAATCCAGTGGAATGAGCTCCCTAGAGAGATCACTGTCGGAGTTTACTAAGTTCCATAGAGCCTGCAAGATGGAGCTCTCCTGCCAGGCTAATGCTTCTGAGATTGGACAAAATCAACTTTCTTGTCCCGTTTGACATGATGGAATATAGTGTATGTCTTTAGAAAATAAAATGTAGTTCCATTTTTGCCTTCTCCACTGAGAAAACACAAAACTTACTAGGATTACTAGAAGCGAGGTGATGGGCACCCACTTTTTGAATGTCCTTCCCTTGAGACTTACCTGGTGCCTGCCTATACTGTCTTTTTAAGTGCCAGGTCAAAACTCTTATTTTCACATGGGCTTTTACCAAGGCTTGAGGTCTGTTTTACGGACACTTTTGTGCTTGTTGTTTTTATGTCTCTGTCTTGTTTTTCACGGCTTCTTCTGATTTTTTAATACTGATGACTGATGATGGTTTCATGGTGTTTTTATTTGCAAGCTGCCTCAAGAGGGATACTAGAGAGGCAGATTACAGATATCCTAAAGAGATACAGAAATACCACCATCCTTTGGTTTCAGAAGGTATTGAACAAAGGGTAACAAATTATTAGTCACTGTCATCTATAACAGGGGTAGACAACCTGTGGTCCTCCAGATGTTCATGGACTACAATTCCCATGAGCCCCTGCCAGCGTTTGCTGCCTGGGCCCATGGGAATTGTAGTCCATGAACATCTGTAGGACCACAGGTTGACTACCCCTGATCTATAAGAACAGTAATTTACTATCTAGAAGCATTTCGTAGAAACAGTGTCGCTGCAGAAAGACTGACCCACCCGTATGGAAACATATGACCAGGGGAGGGGGACTTCCTGCTGTTTCATGGAACATTTTGGACAAAATGACAATAGGACTCTTAATTTATTAGGGGTATCGACATGAAATGAGAGGGGCGGGGTATGCTAACATTCCCACACGTATCGGGATGCACGGCATAACTTCATTAAGAGCGCATTTCAATGTTTCTCCAAAAGAACAGCCCTACCTTCTTGAAGTTTCCCCATTAAGCATTCCCCCCATCAAAATTATGTTTTTACAGGAATCTGACTAAATCCTCAGTTACAAGGCTCATTTTGCAGAGACACTAATTAATGGCCCACCACATGGAAGTGAGGTGGAGTGGAATAAGATGACACCATGCATTATTCCGTTGGCAAGTACATCATTCTCGTAATTAATGTAGGTGCCGTTTTAAAAAATGGATTAAGCAATATGGACAACACAAGCTCAGCTGTGCCCGAGCGCTTAACTTATTCCAAAGCACTACGTCAGTTTGTGAGTTCATTTTTCTGGCACTGCAGAGCTCCCCTAGCTATACAATCCGAAAGGGATGGTTAACACCTTGTTGAATTTAAGGGGATTTGGTTTCTTCACTAAGAATAAGAAACTTGCAATCTTAAAATTTATTTGATTGGCTTCTAACTCATTTTTTAAATTATTTATTTGATTGGTTTACTGCCACTCCCAGACTAGCCGGCTTGTGGTGTTCTACAATGATAATACAATAAAATACAGTAAGATATTACTTCTAAAATTACAATAACCCAGTAGGGCAGCTACAGTAATTCCCCACCCCAATAAATGCCCTCCTGCCGGACCCCATGTCTCAAGGAAGATGGTGGAGATATGTAGATGTCTGGATATATCCCTAAGACCAGATCGATGGGTGTAAACTTTAGAAAAGTGTGTGTGTGTGGGGGGGGGGATCCCACTTGCTGATGAGGGAAAATTAAAGACTCAGAAGTAGAGAGTCGATAGGATTTCATGGTTCCAGCCTTCTAATAAAGGGCTAAACTTAATGGAGTTTGAAGGAGAAAAGAAGATTCTTGCTTCTGAAATTCTGCTTCGTATCCCAAAGGCCACTCCCTTACCCCCCAAAGCCAACACAATCTTCAGATTGCCATTGAAAACTCAACTGCATTAGCCATGGGCCTAAGAAAGCCCTTGGAACAACAATTTGGACACATAATAGCCATGGAGTAAAATCATGAAACAAATTGAAGGATTCTTTAGGTAATTGCTATTGGGAAAAGCAGTCCATGCATAATTTGAGGCATCTATCCCATACAACTGTCTCATTTGTACACAAGGACATTTTAGACGGAAACGTCTAATTGTGCTCCTTTGCCAGTGACCAAAGATTCTACAGAGGGCTCACTTCTATCTCCTTGTACAGAACATCTTCAGGGAATACACCAGCTACTAGTGGTATGGAATTAAAGCAGCTATTGAAGGATCAAAGAAACTAAGAGCTGGTTCTCATGGGTCTACTCAGAGGACTTGTACAGCTTATTGACAGACCTAGCCAGGGACATCTTAACATCTGGTGTTTATGAGCACAAACTGGCAAACTCATTACCAAAACACTGGACTTTTCTCTGAATAATCCCAACAAGACTACATGCATCACTCTTGTTGACTTCTCCTACAAGACAGACCTTCAACATTTTGTTTTTATGCAGCAGAAAATTCCAGTCAACCACAGAAAACATCTGAAAGCAGAGGTTCTTCTTAAACTCGTGGTCGCTTTGGGAGTTTTGAGAAAGGATAAAACTACGTGACGTCCAATATTAGGAGGTTCCAACACTTTCAATGATGGGAGCAATTATTGTATAAAGGGCCCCAAATTGGTCTTCTGAAACACCTTCTCCAATGAGATGGAAAAGAGGCAAGGTTGGCTTTTTGCTGCTAAGAAACACATTGTTGAGTACCACAGCATTTATGAGCACAGTGGGGGGGGGACCACTGTTAAATAATGACTGTAAATAATCAAAAATGTTGTTGAATGAAGTTGAAAGAAATGTTGGAGAAGCTGGAATTACTGCAGCCATGTTTCATTTCAAATCATACTCAACAAGAACGACGATTTGAAGAAACATTTGCATGAAGGAACAATGATTCCCTTAACTGCTAGATGTCTTACTCAAAATCCCTTTTAGTCGGATTTCATCTTAGCAATCACACACCAAGAAAGTCAACCAATGGTGGAAGGAAGGAAGAAGCTCCAAACTATGATTCCAAAGGACAGGGCAAGAGGGAAAGTGTCTGACTGATGATCAAGAAGACAGTGGATACAGAATACCATGACCTATGCATACTCCCTAGACAGGAGAACATCGGTAGGGTTGTACCATAAGAGAACACCATTACAAAACCAACTAAAAATTGTTAAGGCAGTAGAAGAAGAAATACAATGGAGAATGCTGAGTGCTTTTTGGAAAACAATCACCAAGGAGAGCCAGTTTGGTGTAGTGGTTAGGAGGTACGGACTTCTAATCTAGCATTCCGGGTTCGAGTCTTCACTCCCCCACATGCAGCCAGCTGGGTGACCTTGGGCTCACCACAGCACTGATAAAAGCTGTTCTGAACGAGCAGTGACACCAAGGCTCTCTCAGCCTCCCCCACCTTACAGGGTGTCTGTTGTGGGAGAGGAAAGGGAAGGCGAATGTAAGCCGCTTTGAAACTCATTCAGACAGTGAGAAGAAGAGTATTAAAAACAACTCTTCTTGTTGTGGTAGGCACACATTACTAGTGGGGGGTATGTGTGAGAGTGAAAGAGAGAGAGATTGGGTGGGTCTAATTTGCCAGAAGGAACATCTCACAGAGATGACGGGGATAACGGGGGCTAACTGGGTTTAATTTATCCGAGGCCATCTGTCGAAGTACACTGATAGCTCTTTAACCAAATTAAATACACACATGAACACCCAAGAGTTCTTCAGCATGGATTCATATTACATGCAGCTATGTACTAACATAGTATGGAGTGACAGTCTTGCTGCTGAAAAGAAAAGGATTTCTATAATTTTTGTTTTGTTTGCCTCCCTTAACTAGCAGATAAACACACTCTGCCGACTGAGCAACAATGAAAGGTATTGTCTCCAAAGAAGTGGTGGACAACCGAGTTGCTGAAATTATCTCCTGACTGTTTCCCAATGCACTTCTTGAGTAAACAACTGTAGGAAAAGTTGGGAGTCTACCAAGGATGTTCCAACAGGGGCAGAACAGAGAATCCATGAAACAAAACCCAACAAAACGCAGATGACACCCAGGACTTCCTCCTGATGGAGGACCGCTCTGATCGCACCCCCCCAGAAAAATTAGCCAGATGCCTGGAAGCAGTGACCAAGTGGCTCAAGCAGAGTTGTCTGAAGCTCAACCCTTCCAAGACGGAGGTCCTGTGGCTGGGTAGGAAGGGACCAAGCGAGGAATTGTGCTTAACCAACAATAACCTTGCACATTCCAGTATAGCTCTACTGATGGCATTTCTCTTACACGAAAAGATTGTTTTCATTTGGGGATTCAACCCAAGCTACTGTGCAATTGTGGAATTCCCTGCCAGCGGATGGCGTGATGGCCACAAATTCAGGTGACTTTATTCAGGTGACTTCGATTAGACAGATTTGAAGAGGAGGGGGCCATCAACACATACTAGCCAAGGAGAGTCTAGAGAACCATGGTATCCTGGCAGTCAGCCTCTGAAGACCTGTGCTAGGAGGCAGCATTCAGGAAAAGTCTCTCTGCCCTGACTGTTGGTCCTCCAGGAAAACAGGTTGGCCATTGTGTGAAACAAGATGCCAGACTAGATCAACCACTAGCCTTGATCCATCAGTGCCCTTCTGGAGTACCACCTCGACCAAGAAGTCTGAAGGTTTTACTCATTGCATAATACCCAGGAGAGGGAGTTAATATGCTGCCCATTTGACTCAAGGCACATCAAGACTGAGCAATAAACCAATAGTAGTTTGGTGCTGTCTTCAATGAGCAACCAAGCCTCCCTGGTCTACACCCAACACCAAAGCCACTGAATTGCATCAAAGGAACACAATTAATATGTCTGTCCATTAATTTGTGACCCTCACCCTTCAGCTACATACGATTATACTTTCATGGGAACATCCCCCAAATGTTCACATTTTAAATTGTGTCTACTGGTCTAAGATGCTAGATCACGACTTTCCCACAAAGTTTAACAAAATCCAAACTTACGGCTAAACAGTGTCTTCCTAGGTAATCTTGATTTAATACCTGATGTTAATCTAATAACTTGTACATTAAAAGGGATTAAGTTCCTCTGAATTACAATTACATGGGATTAAGTCCCTGTCAAATTCGTCTCCATGAAAACGCACTTGTCTGGATCGTCAAGGAAGACATCTAACACAACATCTCCGGCGCCAACTTGGAGACCAAATATGTCCCGATATGACTTCGGTATTTAGACTTCAAGTCTGAGTCACAAATATTTAGTGGGGAAAACCCAGGCTTTAACATTCAGAGGATGGGCTTTCGAGCGTCAGTTCAGAAGAGGGGAAATCCATCATATATAGATGCGACAGAGCATGTTTCAGCATCTTGGAATTTGCCAACTTTTTAATATTTTTAATGTCAGCTCTTAATGCCGTCCGTGTAAAAGGAAATGTTAAAGAGGGCGCATGTCAGAGAGGGAGAGGCTGTGCGCATGGAACAGGCGTCGCCAGAAGATGCATTCTGCCTTGCCAGTATATTGCTCTTTGTTTATTCCATCAGTGCAGGAACTTGATGCCAAAACAAGAGATGTACAAAAAGTGAATTCCAGCTGAGAAAGCTTAGCTCAGCTGCATCTGGCTCGGCGGCAGAAAAGCTTCCTCTTGGCTCCCCGGTAAAGCAGCTGTCTATGGACCAGAAGAAGAATCCCAGTTTCAAGTCACAGCTGCAAAAAATGTGCAGGGTACACACCGAGTGAATCGAACGACAGGAGGGGAGACTCTGCTAATTGCTTACATTCTCACTGTGTCTGGGCACCATTTGGCAGCCACAACACTCATCCGAGTTACCTAGGGCTAGAACCCAGCTGGTTTCCTAAGCGCATGCATCGAGTCGACGGGAATCCAAGTGCTCAAGGAGCATCCCTTCCCCTCCGCCAGCCAGCGTTCAGGTTAGCTGGAAGGCTGTGACCTGCTTCTTGTCTTTATTGCTAGGGGACATCCTTCCCCTTCCCTCTCCAAGAACTCCAGGTGAAAGAAGGCAGAGGGGGAGGGATGGAAAGAATCATTAAGACAAATTCAGTATTAGAGGGATGGGCAGCTCCGGAGTGGACCATTCAGCCCCCAACTACCACCGTTCTGAACTTTGGCCACAATCGGCAGGTTGAGGAGGAGGGGGCGGGAGGAGGGGGGAATTCTGAAAAGCAGGAACTCTGCCAAAGTGGAGAAGCTGTCTCTGGGTGAGCAGGAATCTACACATGATCTCTTTTTTCGTTGCTGGTCATTTTGAAAATCGCTATCAAAACGTTCCCTAAAGGCATCACTGCCGACGCAAACCGAAAAGTAAATTCAAACAAAAGCACAAAACGAAACCAAAAAGAAACGCAAAACGCCACCGCCTACCACACACTGAACCGCGGATCATTTTAAAAGCCCTGGGGAAATGTTTCTTAGGAAGTAAGGCAAGGGAGGGGGGGGGAACAACCCTGGGATGAAAAATTTACAGATAGCCCACTACTCAGTTACAAGGAACAAGAGAGCCACAGAAAGACCCAGGTTCAGATCCCTTTCTGCTGTAGAACTCTCTCTCTCTCTCTCTCTCTCTCTCAGCCTAATCCCCCTTACAAGGTTGTTGTGAAAATAAAAACAGAAGAATAATGATGCTGAAAGCTGTTTTGGTCCTCAAGAATGACATTGTAAGCCATTTTGGGTCCCCAATAGGAGGAAGAGGTTTTAAACTCCACTTTTCTCTACCAGAAAGAGTCTCAAAGCAGCTTACAATCGCCTTTTCTTCCCGGATGTTCTTGTGAAGGCCTCAGCCTCGATGCCCTGTTGTCCCTCCAGAGGAACTGGTTGGCCACTGTGTGAGACAGGATGCTGGACTAGATAGACCACTGGTCTGATCCAGCAGAGCTTTTCTGACATTCTTACATTTTAGGTGCAAGAATTTTGGCCTGGAATTGTAATCCTATGCCCATCTTTAAAAAAAAAAATGACAATTAAGATATCACTAGCGTGACCCAATATAAAGTTCCCAAAGGAAGCAAACGCCATCTTACAGACTAAACATCCATCTTTATCGCCAATCCTGCACTCTCCTTCCCAATAATTGAAAACTCACACTTTGCCAGACATTCCTTTTGAGGAAGCATTCAGAACGACCAATTTCCATTTCAATGTGATTGTCATTCCATCAACTGCTCTGAGACTCCTCGGTTACCTGTGCAACCATTAGTGGACGAAGCTGCCCATAATGGAGTTGTCTAATATTTGTATAGCGTAAAAACTGTTTAGTCAGGAAAATGCTACTTTGAGCAGAGAAAACCTCTCTAAACAGAATGTCTGATGATAGTCATCCTGGAATCGAGGGACTAAAGGAATAGATAGAGACCCGAAGGACGGAATTCCAGTCCAACTTAAAAAATAATAAATGAAACTTTAACAATACAGTAGACCCTTGCCATTTGCAGATCTATGGCTTGCAATGTTATTTGTTTGCAGTCCCGCCCATTCAAGAAACCCTTCCAAGGCCATCAAGAAACCCTGGTTGAGAAAGCCTGGTCTACACTATCCACAGATTTGTATTGGTCATAACTGGCTCTGGATAGGATGCATGTGCGTATTTAGATCTTACAGTGGACTCCTGGAGCAGCAATCTTCAACACTCCTTACTCCAAACTTTTACGTATTCAAATAAACACATCTTCTCTGAAGTAAGAGGAATGACACCTCAGTTTCCCCATGCTGACGTTGGGCTACACATGTATATTTTCCATAGAATTGACCATCTGGTGAATTGTGCATAATCACACACAAGCAGCTTCTCTCTCTGGCCGTGAGTGACAAAAGAGGAATGAGAGAACATCCCGGAAGGAAATTTGGGAATATCACCACGTATAAACATATGAAGTCACCTTACACTGAGCCAGAACAATGGCCTACCTCACCCGGAACTGAGCATCTACCTTGAGAAGGGATGCTGTGAATTTCTAGGGGAATACGTTTGACCGTCAAATGTAACTGGTTCAGCCACAGTAATCAGGGCGAAGTGATCCACAGATTCATTTGGTTTGGCAGAAAACCCCTTGAATGACTTGCGAACAGGTTTAAGGTTGTGTACTAGCTGGGCGCGTGTGAAGACAGGCAATTAGAACAATCTCTGCAGATGATACAATTGGCTGCCAAGTAAAAAAATGCAAGGACGGTCTTTTTCGGAATGATCCATCCTCTCTTACTGCTGTCAAGGACAGTATTTTTTTTTTTTTTTTTAGGAATCCAAGTAGTCAAACTGATCATCACAAAAAACAGATGTCTGATCACAACTAGCAATCAGGACATTATCTGAATCAAGAATATCAGACAGAGGCAAGGTTGAGAGGCAGTGTCTGGCAACTGGCAAGAAGGTTGTGGTGTTGGGGCAACATCTCAGGATAAAAACTGAAAAAGAAAGCCTTGTCTACTTACAAGAAGTCCCTACCATAGAGTTCCTGGTGATTCCCAGAGCTACCAGGAAGTGGCAAACGGTAACTCTAGGCATCATCTAAACATCTATGGTAAAATTGGAAGTTCTTATTAGGATGCGACAGCCCTAACAGAGGCCTTTCTGAACCTCCTATCAAGGACCTGAAATTTCACTTCAAGCATAATGGTGAGGGGAGGCAGCACGTCTCTTCTTCTCCCCGTGGCTTCAGCTATAGAAATTCATAACTGGACAGGAATAAGGCTGTTCTCTCTCTGGAGAGAAGATTGAGTTCTTCAGGCATGCCTATAGGTGTAACAAGGCCTTAGACTTCAATGTCACAACTTGTTGAATGTCCAAGTCATCTCTGGCCAAGTTAGAGACACGTCATTCTCTCTAGACTTGCAGCAGACCTAGGCGTGAAAGTGGAAATCTTTCTTGCAAGCGCGAATATTTGCATAACGGCATTTTGCGAGTGTGCACCTGATGATTATCTCTCTGCACTCAGCCTATAACAATAATTCAGCAGTCCCCTCGATCCAGTCGGAGCCAGCCCTCCTCCCCTCCCCAAGATCTATTAGTTCGGCAAGGCAAAAAGCCACAGTCTGTTCAAGATATTAAGAGTAAATAAGTGATGCATGGGGACTTAATAATAATATCGCTAAGCACTTCTACGGCACTTTATATATCCAGAGTGCTGTACAAACATTAATTAATTAATCCTTACAACAACCTGCGAAATATGTAAGTATATTTTCCATATTAGCACCAAATCCACTGCTCGCGTAAGCAGAAACTCTGCTCACTTCCGCAGAGGTCTGCCCATCAACAACACCAGGACTTCCTTTGGCCCAGCCAAGTAGAAGTGATTAAAGGCCTGAGGACGTACACCGAGTTCAGATTACACGTCAAGTGTTCTTGACTCTCCACCGCGCCAATTCACGGCGCTCACCTACAGTAGCAGAGGACTGTTTCATTCTTATGCCTGGGCAAAGGAACGCTAAAGAAAAGGACATTATGAAATTTAACTGCATGGAGTCCCCCTAAAGGCCGGTTCCTACATGCATGTCCATCCTGGATGAATCTCTCAAAGCTGAGTCGTCTGAAGCTCAACCCTTCAAAGACGGAGGTCCTATGGGCTGGGTAAGAAGGGACCAAGCGAGGAAGCGCGCCTATCCAACCTGGACGGAGTGCGTCTAACAGAAGCCCACTCCACCACAAGCCTGGGGTTGATCCTCGATGCCTCCCTTTCCATGGAGGTACAGGTCACAAGAGTAGTGTAGCAGGCCTTCTACCACCTACGCTAAGCCAAGCTACTAGTGCCCTACTTGGCACCAGAACACCTAGCCACAGTGATCCATGCGATGGTCACCTCTAGACTGGACTTCTGCAACTCGCTCTTCACTGGCCTACCCTTATCATTGATTCGGAAACTGCAATTGGTGCAGAACGCAGCAGCCAGAATTCTTGCCAATACACCGTGGAGATCTCACATCCGGCCTATCCTTCAACAACTCAACTGGCTCCCAATTGAATTCCGGATCAGACTTAAGGTTTTGGTTCTTACCTTCAAGGCCATACGCGGTCTGGGCCTAGTGTGCCTAAGCAACCGTCTCTCCGCCTATACCCCCAAAAGAGCATTACGCTCTGCCACCGCCAAATGGCTAGTGATCCCTGGCCCCAAAGAAGCACGTTGGTCCTCAATGAGGGCCAGAGCTTTTTCTGTCCTGGCCCCCACCTGGTGGAATGAGCGCCCTGAAGAGATCAGGGATATACCAATATTTGTGAACCCAAATATACGTGATGTCCAATGCGGGTGTCCAATATACGTGAACCCACAAAATACGTTTGTTTGTTTTTGCATATGCCAGGTTTTTTGCATGTGGCTTCTGGACATATCAGGAAGTTACTATTTTCAACCTGGGCAGTACCCGCCAAGAAGCAGAGAACAGATAGGTGTGAAAAGTCACAAAGAGGGTCCCGATCTGCACATGTATGTAAAACCATCCTGCAGAGATTACAAAAGAAAGTGGTGGCCTGAAGAGAATTTTCTGCTATGCCCAAAGCAAAAGTGTCCCTGCCAAGGATATATTTTTTTTCCACACGCACACTTAACAAGTAGAAAGCACTCAATAATACATTGGAGGCCATTGTTCATGTGAAAAGATACGGTGTCTGGTTAACAGATGTGTCTAATAAAGTAAAAAATTCTAAAAATGGCCCAGTAAATCAGAATGTTCCTTATACTCAAGCAATTAAGGAAGGGGGATGGGAGTTCAGAGAGGGGCTATTAGTCATCAATAGAGTCATCCTAAGGAATAGCTTTGTTATGGAGAGGGGAATTTCTTTTTTTCCAAAATTCGCTTCTTTCAGATAGGGCCACTGATTCCTCTCCATTCTCTCCCCGCCCCTTCCCAAAGAGGGATTTCACTTTCATTTCTCTTTGACTTCTCCTTGAAGAGGTCTCAAGGCACCCTTTGGTGACTTCAACTCTTGCAGGCCACAGGGGGGGTGTTCTAGCAGGAAGATCTGGGATGGCAACTAGCTGCCTCTGGGCGCTGGTGGACTGAAATTCTGAATTTTTGCAGATCCGCCTTTCCTGCCCTCCCGATATTTGAAATTCTCCGAGATCAAAATGGAATTGGTGATAAGCTAATTTCCAAATTTCTAAAATAAGAATAAAAAGATTAAAAAGTAATGGATTTCTGGCTTCCGAGGAGAGACTGGATGAAGAGGAATTAAGGGGATTTCTTACAGAGCATCTGAAAGGATGCCACAGTATCCCTGCTCTGAACCAGACTACTCTGCTGGTAAGAGAACCTCAGTATGACTTACAACAAGGGTGGCCAAACCATGTCCATGGATTACAATTACTATGAGCATGTCCTTTTAAGGGAACACGGTCATTGTAGTCCATGGACATCAGGAAAGCCACAGCCCTGACTGGGCCCATTCAATGCCAGGAGCAGCCTTGAATGAGAATGCAATTCCTGCAAGGCAGCTGCTCAGGGTAAAATGTAAAGGGATATTCCTAAACTCCAGTCACAACTCAAAAAATGCTTCAGACCTTTCTGGATCATGGTTGTTACAAAGGTTTGTTTCCTAATCTGTCTTCATTATGGAAGGTTTGTTTCCTAACCTTTCTTCATGATTTGCACTGCAAAACATGGCAGATGTCTTGGTGGATTTGACCACCGTCCACCTTGCCCAGCCTCCCTTGTTTCCTCCCACAGCAAACCGCCAGACGGAAGGTCACCATCAGGGTTCCGATGACTATGGATCGCTGTCATGGATCCAACCATGTTCCACCTAGCCCAGCATTCCTTGTTTCCTCCCACAGCAACCAGCCAGGTGGAACCTCACAAAGAGGGCCCTGATGACCACGGATCGCCTTGGTGGATTCGCCCACCTTCCACCTAACCCAGACGGTAGTTCACAAAGAAGATCTCAATGACCATCTTCTGTTCCGTGTCCCCCACATCTGGTAAAGCTAAATTGGGTACAAGCTCCGTGGCCAACTCTGATGCCACTCCACCTATCTTTACCCACCCTTTGCAAAAAAAAATTTGGCCTTCTTCTCACATCTTGTCTAGCACCCACCTTCTATATTTCCGAGCAACGCTCAAATACCTATTTTGTTATTTTGTGTTCAGTTCCTGTTACGTGTGCATGATTTAAAAAGAAGACGAAGAGAAACATCAGACGCAAAACATCAACCTCAAATAATCAAAGTACTCAAGAATTAAGTCCCATCATTTCAGAATACCTGCAGGTTGTCTGACGAATCAAACACCCCATATTCACCCATCTCTAATGATGATTATTATGCACCAACAGCTGTCTACAGTTGAGTGACTGAGGTTCTAATTGATCTCATTATCTCTCCTTTCTATAAGGTGAAGCGCATTCTCACTCTGTGGGGCTACAGTTCCCAGGCCCTGTCAAGCGAATCTTCCAGGCAACAATTTAATCCATGCTGCTCCTCGTTCAGCTTTCAACTGGTCAAAATTTATAGGAGGCAGGCGGCAGATTGTGCACAACCTGCGAGAAGCAGGGCTTTCGACTTCCCAGCTTAACAGGGACGTGTTTCAAAGAGTCGGCCGGCTGCAGAGCTGTGAGCTGATCTTCGACTTCCCTTATTACTTAATTTATAACCTGCCTTTCTCGCTGAGATGCAAGATAGATTACTGCTAAAGAGAGCACGGTATATGCTGTATAATGCATATAACCCACACTGGCTGCACCTTCTCTAAACAGTATTACAGTCCCAGGGTATGCAAGGAAAAAAAATATTTGTTTAGCATCACTCAAGTAAAATAGTTTTGGAATATTTGACACAGGGAGCTTTGTCTCCCCAAAGCTCATCCTTTGACAATCTTGTTGGTCTATAAAAAGTTGAAATCCAACCGTAGTAGACTGAAAATGCCCATCATGCCGCTCAATGCTTCAAGCTCATTAAATTTCATCTTGATCTAAGCATGCAATGAAATGATATTGCAACTCGCCTTGAGTCCTTGGGATGCTTTGAGAAGCCTAAACTCTTCAGTATAATTTCTTCCCAGAGAGGACCTAGTAATACAAGACTGCATAGGATGCCTTAGCCACCTCTGTTGGCTCAGCATATTTCACAGATGTTTATCATTCTCCTAAAGAGCTCGGGGCAGAGTGCATGTTCCTCACATTCACATTTTTATCCTCATAACAACCCTGCAAGGTAGGCTTCATGGTCAACTGGGATTTGAACTGAGATCTCCCCAGGCCTCTAACCACTGCAACTCACTGGCTCTCACTGATTTGCAAGTATTTCACTTCAGTAGTACATCCAACTAGACAGCTGCCCCCTGCCCCCAAATGGGAAACATGGACTTGGGATCCTACCCTGAGTCTTGGAAAGAAGACAGAACAGTGCAGGGTCACTGTATTATACTATTCAGCAGTAGAAATGCCAGTCCGCGCGTGGGACCTGAGGATCTCCTGGTTTTACAGCTCATCTTCAGTGACAGAGTTCAGTTCCCCTGGAAAAAATGGCTGCTTTGAAGGGTGGGCACCATAGCATTATAGCCCACTGAGGCCCCTCCCCACCCTAAATCCCGCCCACTCCTGGCTCAACCCCGAAACTCTCCAGGTATTTCCCAACCCAGAATCGGCAACCCAATCAGGCAGTGATTTTTTAAAAAGGTGAACTCCATGCTGGGGATTATTAGGAAATGGATTGAAAAGGGCCTGTATTCAGACTTTTAGCCCACCCTTTCTCGGGTTGCAAAAAATAGAAATGCAATCAAACATTTCAAATCTCAAAGTTAAATAAAAGAACATTATAAAAGGTATAAGATACAATAAAGTCCACAACTAATCGTATATTTATAGAGTTATGTAAAGTATAGAATTTAGATGAAGCCCCGTTTGAAATACTGCATACCATTATGATCCCCAATATCTCAGAAGGGATATTGAAGAGCTGGAAAAACCACAGAAGAGGACATCTCAAGATGTTTAAGGGTTTGGATTAGTTTTTTTTTTCTATAAAAGAAGGCTAAAGAGTCTAGAACTTTTCCGTTTCAATAAAAGGCAACCAAGGGAGGACATGATAGACGTCTTCCATAATGTACATATATCATTTACATATGAGAAGAAAGTTGATAGAACATTTCCCCTCTTTCCCATCATGCTAGACCTTGGGGGCAGGCATCTAATAAACTTGGAGACAATCATTCAAGAGAGACAAAAGGAACTTTGTTCAATGAGGAATTGAATTCTGGGATTCACTGCCAGTGGATGTAGTGATGGCCACCCGTTTGGATGCCTTGAAGAAGGAATTAGACAAATTCATGGAGGAGATATCCATCAATGACTCCTAGTCAGGGTGAGTAAAGGGAACTTCCATTCAGACAGGAAGAAAATCTCAGAATACTACTACTAGGAAAGACAGCATCAGGAGAAGGCCTTGTCCTCCATGCCCTCTTTGTTGACCCTCCAGGGCAACTGGTTTGGCCACTATATAAAAAAGGATGGGGGCACTAGGTGGGTGGTTACTCTGATCAAACCAGGCCCTTAGCATCTTCAGAGCAATGATACATTTCCCAGGAATGGATGGGGCCAAGTTATAGATGGAGCATTATGGTAAGAATAAATGCAGAAGCCAATTACAAGAGAAGAATGCAAAAATTGCCTAGCTTTTCTTGAGTTTGCTCCTCGTTTGTAAATATCATCGGGATGTCATTGGGGGTGGGGGTGGGGGTGGGAATTCAACATGAAGGACCCAACATGACTTCCTAAGTGCACTCATGCCGCATCCCACCCTCTCTTGCTCCTAAAAAGAAAAGAGAGACCAGGAGCTCCTCCGTTCGTTTGTAGTCGGCAACAGATATATATATATTTTAACATGAAACACTGTATTTAATTGGTTATGGATCTCTGTTCTTTTAGCACTACTGGAAATCACACAAAAACACATTAGTACAGGGCAATTAGTGAGCAGGCAGTAAACAACAGAGACACTATTAAACCGTGGGTGATTAAATAGTATTACTACTTTTATTTTTTATGATAGCAGACTTAAAGATGAAGTCAGATTTCACCATATATTCCCATTAACATTAATAGCCTATATGAATAGCAGGTGTCTGAACCTTCTTTTTAAGCCAGAATTAATTCTGAGCGACTAGAGTAATAGAATGCAATTTTTTTTGGCCCCCTTAGACTCCCCCTCTATTTTTTAAGGGAAGATCTCTCTCTCAGCAATCCAAAACCTGGCTTGCTATTCTTCCAATTCCTTGGCATATAAGAACCCACTCTTCTTCTTCTTCTTCCTTCTTCCTTCTTCCTTCCTTTTCTTCTTCTTCTTCTTCTTCTTCTTCTAAGAATACCACCATTCGGACAATATTGAAAAGAGGCATACCCCTTCATGGTATAGTGGTTAAGAGCGTAGACTTCTAATCTGGTGAGCCAAGTTTGATTCCCCACTCCTTCACATGCAGCCAGCTGGGTGACCTTGGGCTCACCACAGCACTGATAAAGCTGTTCTGACCAAGCAGTAATATCAGGGCCCTCTCAGCCTCACAGGTTTCCTCGGGTGGTGGTGGGTTCTCCATCTTTGGAAATTTTTAAGCTGAGGCTGGATAGCCATCTGATGGAGAGGCTGATTCTGTGAAGGTTCAAGGGGGTGGCAGGTTACAGTGGGTGAGCGATAGGGTGGGAGCGTCCTGCATAGTGCAGAAGGTTGCACTAGATGACCCAGGAAGACCTTTCCAACTCTATGATCCTAGGATTCCCTCACAGGGTGCCTATTGTGGGGAGAGGAAAGGGAAGATGATTGTAAGCCACTCTGAGACTCCTTCATGTAGAGAAAAGCGGCATATAAGAACCAACTCTTCTCCTTCTAAAGTAATATTAGGGCTCTCTCAGCCTCACCTCCCTCAGAGGGTAACTGTTGTGGGGAGAGGAAAGGGAAGGCAAATGTAAGCCACTTTGAGACTCCTTTAGGTAGAGAAAAGTGGCATATAAAAACTAACTCCTCCTCCTCCTCTTCTTTCAAAAAGCAATAACCTCTACTGCAACCACATGTGAAATGCTCCTGAACCCTCTCCAGGATTACTGACAAAAGACAAGAGACTTCTTTTATTCCACAGGCGCCATGCTGTTTATCATCTCTACTGCAAGGATATCACTGAATAGTATTGCATTTGATGTTAACATCGGGGCATACTCTCAACCCACATGGTTCAACAGAAGCCATTTTTTTCCCCTTGTAATAATCTGCTTTTCAGAAGTACCCCCAAAGAAGAATTTTGTGTTGAAAGTCCACTCGCAACCTTTGACGTCTCGCTTGATCTGTTTCGTTCATAAAGCAATTTAGTGATGCTTGTTTTTCGGCGAGGACGAGAGAGCTGAGCCCGTGATCTTTGTGGATCTGTGTCCCCTGAACCGCAGAGCCTTCCTGCTCCACCCCACCTTCTCCCTCCCCTCGCCCCCAAAAGGATTCCTGACTCAAGGACAAACCCTCTGGTGACACACCTTTCAAAAATCAGCCTCACCCTCCTGATGGCTCTGGACTCTCTGCTTGTTTATAGATCATCTTCTGGTCTGGCACATCTTTTTCCAGGCATCTGATTAAGTTAACAATGCACTGCTATTTACATGCAGATTTCCCAGCCCTTTCTCTACAGCTGCTCCCAAAGACTTGGTCTCTCTCTGTAATGTGATAACACAGCAGTCAGTAAATGCAATCTTTGTCAAACCCAGGTGTGCTCTTGATTTGGTTCTCAGTCGTTCCAAGCTATTTTTTTTTTTGCCTCCCCTTTCTGAAGCGTTTATAAGAATCTATTATAGTATAGCCACATCTGGAGTGGAAGGGGGGGGGGAGAGAAATCCCTGTATTAATTGCATATTTTAAAACCATGAAGACAAATTCAGAGAGAGCTTTAGCACTATGATTGTTGTCGGATTTTCTCCCTTTTCGAAAGAAAAAGGTGTTTCCGTTGGCATTTGAACCAAAGGTTAAAGGCCGGCCAGAAATCAGAATACCGAGAGTCCTTCTGTCTCTACTCAAATCAAATATAATCTTCAGCTGTGCTTTTCAGTAGCTTTGGCATGGTTTTTAATATAGCCTTGAACTGGATGGTCCAGGTAACTTGTTCTCATCAGACCTTGCGAGGTAAGTGGTGTCGTTACTGCTTATTATTTGGATGGGAGACGACCAAGGATTGCTACAGGGAGGTGAAAGCACATCGAAAGCGCATTATCCAACATGCAAATAATCCCAGACTGTTTGTCTTTTGCCTTGAAAACCCTGTGGGGTTGCCACTGTGATCTGTCCACCTCCACCACCAAAATATTTCCCTGACCTGGATAGCCAAGGCTAGCCCTATCTATTTCAGAAGTTCAGCAAAGTGTGACCCAGGTCAGTATTTGGAAGGGAAACCATCAAGGAATAACAGGGTTATGATGGGGAGGTGTTGTTGTAAAGTCATGTCCGACCCATCGCGACCCCATGAAAAATGATTCTCCAGGCCTTACTGTCCTCTATCATTCCCCAGAGACGACAGGATGGCCTGGAGGTAGGTGATGGCAAACCATCTCTGAATATCCCTTACCTTGAAAAGCCTCTGGGGTTTGGTGACCAAAAAGACACACCCTCATCTATCAGGTTGCACTCATTGTCTTCGATTCACCCCCCCCCCAGGAACTTGGGAGAGCCCCCCAAAAGCTGCCGGTACTTGATACTAGTAAGTACCACCACAAGCCCTGATCTCCAGCTAGAAATCTCTTTATTTGCATCCCTTTACTTGAAAAAAAAAAGAATATAACAATTAAGACTAAAAAGTTGCATCCAGCATGTACAAAACTGCCAAGCCCATCTTACAACCGGGCCTAGCTTCCAAGTGGACGTGAGTTCCCATCACAAATCACCCAACGAAATTCATTCTCTCCACGGTAAAAAAGCAGAACCAAATTTGATCAGCATGGTGACTTAAACGCTATGTTTTCTTTGCGAAATGAGGGCAATTTTTCAAGATCAAGTTTGAAGTAGATTAGTGCTGAAATATGAGCTAAGCCTTCACTCTTATCAATCCGAGTATGGATAAAGGGTGTATTCACTCAAGAACACTGCCGAGTTATTTTTCTAAAGTGGGAGGGGAAACCTCTCCGTTCTTCCATGAACACGTGAAGATCATCACAACGAGGTGATAAATGGAGGTTGGCAACTCCTTTGGACATTGCTTATCTACGGTGAAAATTGATGTGCTGGAGAAAAAGAATATTTCATAATTCAAAATCCAATTTGCAACAACAAAAAATTATGATTTTTTTTAACAAGTAAATGTTTGCTCCAACACAGTGGGGCCACATGGGTGGGGGGGGGGTCATAAAACCCACCTACTAAGGATATTATTTTACTACCCGAAGAAGCCACGGCTTACAATCCTAAGGATATTGACATGAGAACTCAAGTGATGAAACCTACTCAAGGAACGTTAAACCAAGAGACCAACTGGGCGTTTCTGGCAAGCTTGTCAACCAAAGGCGCTATATGGTTGTACAATAATTTGGCTCTGCTCCAAAGAAGCAACTTTCCTGTCAGCCTCTGAGATTGCTAATAAAAGTCCAAATCCCTATTTGTCACAAAACTCCCCAGGTGATTTTTGGACAGTCATTGCCAGTTATTTAACTGATCTCATGGAACAGCTGTGAGGTCAAAATGGAGGTGGAAAATAGCACGTACACCACCATGAGCTATCTGGAAGTTGGGTGGGATTTTAAAATATGATAAAACTACCACCCACTTGACTACTAAATTTGGGACTGAGTTGGCCAAGCCATCGGCGGGAAATAATATTTCTGTGGATATCCATTTGTATATAGTATTTTCTTTCTTTCTTTAAAAAATTAGTCCTTTAAAAAGCAATTGCCACTTTCATCATTATTGTTAACGTTTTGTGGAACATTCGTGTAAAATTTGCATGTCTAATAAGGGAGATCTTTGCCCATATGACTATGCAACAGGAAACTAGCACTGCTTCCATGTTTTTTTATTGGGGCTGCCAAATCGCCAATGAAGACAGGGAATGTCCCACCCCAGATCTTGGTCCCCACCTCCACTGAAAGTTCTTACCATAGAGTTCCTGCAGATTGCTAAAGCAACCCTGTGTCACTTACAGTATGTTCTAGGAATCTCCAATTACTTTGTGGTAAGAGCTTCCTGTAAGTAGGGATATTGCCCTCCCACATCCCTCCTACTGGCTACCAGGCACTGCTTGGCAACCATACTATTTTTTATCTAAGTCCTGGATACTAATCACAGACCAGGAAGCCCAACGTTTCAGAGTAGTCCATCAACAGGATCTGAACATAAAGAGACAGTATGGAGTAGGCTTTGCTTCAAGTAGTCAACGCTGGAGGGATGAAGACTGCAACAAACCTGAAGTCCAGCTAGGCAAAGGCTCTGCTGTAAGAGCCTCTTCAAATTTGATGTGGCAACTGTGCTTGCCAGGATCATACTGCTCTTCCTAAGCACCCCCTCTCAAGTGCCAGCAAGCCCTGTTTTGTAATGGCGGCTCAGGGTAGGAACACTGCCCAGACTTCCCACTGCCCACTGGGGGGCGCTGCCAGCAGCAGCTGCACAGTGCCACGCTGAGGGGGAGCCCCAGCCATGGTGGGTGCTGGAGAGCACCAAAGGTGAGCCGGTGGCAGAGTGGCAGGGCAGCCCCCGAGGCAGCAGCCGGGGAGGAGGGCAAGGAGGAGCTGCGGCCCGGTACAGACTGATCTACGGACCGATCCCGGTCCCTGGACCGGGGGTTGGGGACCACTAAAATATGGGACCATCGATCCTATCCAACACGCCAGGACCAGTACTGTTGTCTTCTATTGTCTTTATTACACCACGTTCTTATTTTGCAGTCCAATCTTATTGCATCACATGTTGTCTGTTTTATACTGGGCCTGGGACACAGCTTTTACATTTTGCAGTCCGGCTTGACTCTCAGTGAGAAAGGTGGCTTGTAAAGAAAGCAAGCAAACGCATAAGGAAAGAAGAGACCCTTCCAAGGAGATTTCAAATACCCTCAGTGAAGCCCAAGACTGCGCACATGCATTTCCCGCCAGCAGATGTGCAATGGTAGAATCATAGAATCACAGAGTTGGAAGGTACCTCCATGGTCATCTAGCCCAACCTGCTGAATGCAGGAAACTCACAACTTCTTGCTCACCCACAGTGATCCCAATTCTATGCAGATAATGCTCCCACACACACATCAAGCCAGAATCTCTGGCGACTATGGCCTGGAAGAAAATTGCCTCCTGACCCCAAAGTGGCAATCAGCATTTCCTGGGCATGCAAGAAAGGACCACAAGAGCCAAGCTCAGACACAGTCCCTTCTACCCACCCACTCACAATCTGGTATCTGAATAAACTGGCATATCTGCAAACAGCCCACCTCTAGCCACAGGGGGTGGGAGGGATTCATGGACACAGGCTGCTAAAAACCCCAGTGACACCATGGCTTGCCATCCTAAGCATCTACTAGCCCAAACCAGTAATACACACGAGCTTCTGCACACCGATGCCATTGCTCACTTGACAAGATTCGTCAGAGTCTCTTTTTTTTTTTTAACTTTCAGTTGCCCTGTGGCGCCAATCTGTTATTCCATGGATTAGACAGACAGATGACAAGACAGCCAGACAGACAGATCCAGCCCTCTGCATCTGTCCACTGACAAGCCCTGCCCTTAAACACACTCTAGGTGAGCCAGAGACGGCGAGTTCCCAAGATTGCATCACAGACTAACACCAAACCCCCCCCCAACCCACCCACCCACCCCAAAAAAATCAAATGAGAGAGGATAGAGTATTGCCTCTGCACTAGGTACTTTAGCAGGGAGGGGCTGACTTTTGGCCCTGACACATATGCCAGTGGCAAGATGAACTCGGGGGACCCACAGAAAAAAGAATGTGTGTTCACAGCTGTACAGTGCACCAATACAGATTACATGTTTTCAGGGTTGCGGCCACAACAGAATGCTAATTAGCATACTGGAGTGATGAGGACGGCTGTAAGGGCCTTATTGTTCCCATTATTTCATCCAGCCCAGCTGCCTTTGTTTATAACACTTATCCTCTCGTGCCACAGGTTTTCACTCCAAAAATACTATCCCAATACAATGTTAATATTTAAAAAACAAAGAGGTGGCAGATTGTCATTTCTGTGTCAGTCTCAAACTGCGGAACTGTTAAGCTGTTCAGGGTTCGGTCTTTAGAAATAATTTAACAGCCGTCCTCCGACACCGCCTGCATCCTAACATAATGGCCGGCGACGAGAGCCGGGCGAACGCATAACTATCCTGACATCACTTATGAGATTTAGATTGGTCAGTTAATGGAAGTCTTTACCAAAATCAATACCATAACAGCTTCTTGAAATGAACGCGATTTTTTCCCCCTTCCCCCCCTAAACACACACAGCGCTGTGAACAATAAGTACAGAAATACGCCACCTTTCTGTACAACACAAAGGAAGCGGGATCTGAAATTAAAAAGCAATTGTATAGATTGGGGGGTGCGGGGGTGGGGTGGGATGCTCTCTCTCTCTCTCTCTTGCATTCAAAGTGGGTTTCCAGTTGATCATTGAGACAAGTGTGCAAAGGGAAGAAGTTCTGCAGAATCTTGAGGTATTCTTTTAGTTCGGAAGAAGAAGAAGAAGAAGAAGAAGAAGAAGAAGAAGAAGAAGAAGAAGAAGAAGGAGTTGGGTTTTATATGCCGATTTTCTCTATCAGGAGTCTCAATCACCTTCCCTTCCTCTCCCCACAACAGGCACCCTGTGAGGTAGGAGGGGCTGAGAGAGCCCTGATGTTCTCAAACAGCATTACAAGGACTCTGAGTAGCCCAAGGTCACCCAGCTGGCTGCATGTGGAGGAGCAGGGAAACCAACCCGGCTTGCCAGATTAGAAGCCGCTGCTGTTAACCACTACATGAAGCAAGGCTATTGTATCACATGCTCTTAGGCCCTATCTTGGAATCTATCGATTCACAATACACTGCAAAAGTGACATGTGCTAACAGTGAACCACAATAGATGAATCCATTGGTATGAGAAGCTACAGGTGCTTTCCCGTAATCCCAGCTAGACGTGAAAAGGACATGAAGTGTCTGTTCTGGTGAAAAGCAGTAATGAGCAGATATTATGTCTTCAACAAACCCGCACAGCATTGAACCATGGCTATGCCACAGGTGTGCAGCAATCTAAATATGCATCCGTTCCCCAACTATGACCATTCCCCCTACTGTGGACACAACACAGATTTGTTTAATTGGTTCCAGGAGCTAGCTAAATTGCCCAGCTGCTTTGAGTTGTAGGCCCCCAACTAGTTTATACACCAATAATAATAAAATAAAGTTATTTTATAGCAAACCGAGCTATTACGAGGCTTTCTAAACCTAGGAAAGAAATCTGCTTTTTTTTTTTCCATACGACTTTTTGCTTAAGAAATCCCCTTTTCTGATCGAAACGAACAAAAAATAAAAGCCAAAAAGATTAAATAATTATACATGTAAGCAATAACAACAACAAAAAACCCTGAATGATGTAAATAGTACAGTAGATAAGAAAACAGTACCACAGCTCAGTAGACATTAAACTCTGTTATATTGATGAGGAGCATTAATTTAGCTGGCTGATCTTCACACTATCTCCTTTAAAAAAAAAAAACTTTACCGCTACCATGCAGGAGGGCGATTGAAAAGCATCAAGAAAATCAGCTGCTGCTCTTGCACTCTGTGGCTGCAATCAAACATAGCTATGTGCGCACACAAGGGAGAACTTTCCCCCACAGCATCAGGATCCTTTGAAATTCCTGCCGGAGACAGTTGTACCGCGGAAATCAGCATGTGGTGTAAACGTTAAAGAATCCTCCATCTCTTAAGCAGTTGCCTGAACTATTGTTCACTGTAGGCTTGCCAGCATCATCGAAATACGGTAGTCCACTGAGATGTCCCCACACCAGAATTTGAGTCGTTCTCATCATTCATCTTGTTTGAACATCACTGGACATGGCTTGGCGGGTCTTGTGGTTGAACAATGAAAAATGACGGTTCCTCAGATGCTCGTTGGTTGAGCTAGTATTATTCTGAGAGCCTGAACCATTACACAACCTCACCTCATGTTACAGATCTTCAGAGCCTGAAGATCTCCCGGAATGACAACTTATCTCCAAATGACAGTGATTAATTCCCCTGAAAAAAATGGACCCTTTAGAGCAGGGGTAGTCAAACTGCGGCCCTCCAAATGTCCATGGATTACAATTCCCATGAGCCCCTGCCAGCAAATTCTGACAGGGGCTCATGGGAATTGTAGTCCATGGACATCTGGAGGGCCGCAATTTGACTACCCCTGCTTTAGTGGGTGGACTCTATGGCATTATACCTGGTTGTGGTCCTTCCCCATACCAGGCCTGCCCCAGGATCCTCCCCAAACCTGCCAGAAATTTCCAACTCAAAGTCGACAACCCCACCACCACAAAAAAAAATCAAGCATTGTCTGTTGTGGGGAGAGGAAGGGAAGGCAACTGTAAGCTGCTTTGAGACTCCTTCAGGCAGAGAAAAGCTGGCCATAAAACCCTATAATGATGATGATGATGATGATTCCTACGCTGTCCCGGAACAATCGCTGAAGGAGTAGCTTTAAAACTCCTCAAACGACATGTGAAATTGGTTTCACGTGCTCGCCGTTGCAACTTCATTTCTCTAAACAACTGTCCGGATCTTCAGAAGTGTGGATAAATGAGTTCCCACATCAACAGACAGCCATGTCGGAACACACGGCGAAACCAAAAAATAAAGGACTTCCAGATTGTATTGCTTTCAACCGATAGAACTGGATAGCAACGAATGCACGGTAATAAACTGATTATGCCTCTAATCAATGTATATTTGTATAAGTGCCAGGCAAAAGACATAAGTGAGTCCATGTGTTAATCAGAAGGCAAGCATTCGCTGCAGACGGATGCCATGCGAGGAGACGGAGAGAGTTCTCTTTTGCTTTAGGATAAAATAAAATAAAATAAAAAAATCCCCAACTGGATTCAACAAGTCTTTACCAAGGTTGGATGTATTAGCTAACTATTTAAGTAGTGCAGCCTTTCTCAACTTTTTGACCACTGAGAAACCCCTGAAACAGTTTTCAGCCTTTGAGAAACCCCAGAATTGGTGTGATCATGCAGAATGTGGTTGGGAAGCAGAGCTGTGTGCATGCCCACAGGGCCCCTCCCCTTCTGGACCTCATTGGCCACTGAGGGGGCGGTCGATATGACCATATATGGTGAAATCACCCGATAAATGTTTAACAAATTTTTAAAATATATTAAAATTAATTAATCCCCACCCATTTAGGACCCCTTCCGGGGCCATCAAGCAACCCCAGGATTTCATGAAACCCTGGTTGAGAAAGCCTGAACTAGCATATCTGCTCCATTTTCCAAAGGCCTTAGATGAGGAAACCTTTATCTGAAAAGATCTATTTCATTTTAAGCTTCCATTAGGGTTTGCCAACTAGTTGATGGAAAATTCCTGGATATCTGGGAAGAAGAAGAAGAAGAAGAAGAAGAAGAAGAAGAAGAAGAAGAAGAAGAAGAAGAAGAAGAAGAGTTGGTTCTTATATGCCGCTTTTCTCTACCCGAAGGAGTCTCAAAGCGGCTTACATACGCCTTCCCTTTCCTCTCCCCACAACAGATACCCTGCGAGGTGGGTGAGGCTGAAAGAGCCCTGATATCACTGCTCGGTCAGAACAGTTTTATCAGTGCCGTAGTGAGCCCAAGGTCACCCAGCTGGCTGCATGTGGGGGAGCAGGGAATCAAACCCGGCTTGCCAGATTAGAAGTCTGAACTCCTAACCACTACACCAAGCTGGCTGGTGGAAAGCCTGGGGAGAGCAGGACAGGCCTTAGGCAGGGGAGGGACCTCTGTGGGAGATAAGGCCATGGACTTCGCCCTCCAAAGTAGTCATTTTCCTTTCCCCCGGAAAGTGATCACTGTAGACTGGAGATCAATTATATTTTCATGAGATCTCCAGGTCCCCCCTGGGGGTTGGTAACCCTTGCGATGGTTCAGCCAACACCCCTCCAAAAGAGCTTTAAAAAGTAACCACATGAGTTTCATCACCCTGAAATCTGGAATCCTGATGCTGCCGCAGTGGTCTTCTCCCACAGGAAGGGCTGGGCCAGTTAGCAAAAAACGCTTTTTGACCACAGGATGTTTGACGTTTATTATTCTTAATGAGTAAGTGAGTGAGTCAGGGGCGTGCTGTGTGAGCGTGGACAAGAGAGAGAGAAAAACCTCCACTACATAGAAAGCTATTTTAAAAACTGGGAATAACCTCAGCGCTTTCTCAGTCAACCCCAGACGCTGGCAAGCCTCGGAGGTTAGGAGTTGCGTAATTGTGGGGCAGACAGAGGGTGGGGTGATTTCAAACAGAAGAGGGAACAGGGCACTTGTCTCAAAAGCTATGGCTGTTTTCCTCTGGCCTCAGCTGTACCGACAATCACTGTCGAGGAGAAAAAAGCACTCTGTACAGACTCAGAGACACTCTGTTCTTAACTTTCAAGTGTTCAACGCACTGCGTGCAGGCCACCGTCTCACTGTTTTAACCACAAGCCTGGCACACTAGGCCAGTATTGTGGTAGGAGGGGCTGATGGTGTCTCAGCAAAACCCACCTAGTGGCAAACATGATATTCAAATGAGGATCAGCTTCTGTCACTTTAGCTGCTATGCCCGGGGAGCCAAATTGTGGCTCTCGGGATGTTCATGGACTAAAATTACCATGAGCCCCTGCCAGCCCTATGCTATGCTAAACCAGAGCTCTGTGTTTTCGGGGGCCAAACACAACCCTCACCTCAGTCTAAGCCAGGGGTAGTCAAACTGCAGCCCTCCAGATGTCCATGGACTGCAATTCCCATGAGCCCCTGCCAGCATTCGCTGGCAGGGGCTCATGGGAATTGCAGTCCATGGACATCTGGAGGGCTGCAGTTTGACTACCCCTGGTCTAAGCCATTGGACTACTGCCATGATTGTAATGGTTGCACAGTAGAAATCACATTGGAATCACAAGATGCCATCGTTTCACTGTGGACCACAACGGTTAGATCACACCTATGTGAAGTTCTGGAGACCTCGCTTCAAAAAGGTTGTGGGCAAAACTGAGAGGGTGCAGAGGAGAACAACGAGGATGATCTGGGGCCTGGAGACTGAGCCCTATGAGGAAAGGCTGAAGGACTTGGGAATGTTCAGCTTCAAGAAAAAGAGGGTGAGAGGGGACAGGATGGCTCACTTTAAATATTTAAAGGTTGTTACTTGGAGGAAGGTTAAGGAGCAGAGGATAGGACCCGCAGTAATGGCTTTAAGCTATGTGTAGAACAGTACCGGCTAGATAATCTAGATGGGGGATCACAGTCAGAGTAGTCCATCAGTCTAATTGGCTGCCTAAGGAGGTGGTGAGCTCCCCCTCATTGGTGTTCTTCAAACAGCGGCTGGACAGATACTGATCCTGGATGCTTTAGGCTGATCCTTCGTTGAACAGGGGGTTGAACTAGATGGCCTGCACAGCCCCTTCCAGCTCTAGGATTCTATGAAAGGCCTTGTTTAGTTGCACGCTTTAAAATGTGCGGGGTTTTCTTTTATGTTTTAACATAGTTTTTTATAATGTTTCATGTCAGTATTTTCTTATACTTTTACGAGGCTGTTATCCGGCTTGAGCCCTTGTGGATAGAACAGGGTTATAAATCTAGGGTTAGATAAATAAATACCACATGGGAAGCCGATGCTACAGATGCCAGGAAGCGGTACGAAGGAGACTCTGGATCAGGGGAGGAAGCTATTCTTTGCCTTCTGAATTCTAGACAAAAACTGGTCCCGGGTTCACCAGTTTTCAGTGCCAAGAAGTTCCCAGTCGGTAGAATTTCAGAACCTCTCCAAGGACAGGTTCTTCTGACAACAGGCAGCCATCGGCTGACCATGTGTCATGTTAGCACAGACACACCAACAAATAAACCTGCCCCACTTCCCTATAATCACATTCACACAGTATTTTACTGGCTGGTGCTGCTTTTATGTTTAAAAGCTAGTCAAGATAACATTACACTAGATGGATGCGCTGCGGATTCTCTGCAGGGAATAAAATAACTCCACCGTGCCTTCCTCTTCCATGAAGTTTATGATGCCTCTTGGGATATATCCCTTCGTTTCCAGTTCAGGATATCAAAGGGTGTCAGGCATACGGGCCTAACTAGGCATGGCTGGCTTCCTTTGTGTATTACAAGGGACATGGACAGCAAGCAAGAGGAGAGTCTAGGCATTCAGCGCACCTATATTCCTGGCCCACCTCTCCAGTAATAACACTGTAGCCTATATCCTAACATGGCAGTTTACAGGAAAAATACACATCGGGGCATACCTTAACTGCAGCCTTTTTCAGCGTTTGGATTGTGGAGTAACCCCTGAAAAAAATTGCAGACTTCGAGGTAACCCTGAAGTGAGGTCGGCTGGCCATGACTCCTTGCCACACTCAGACAAGTTGTGAGTGGGTGGGCAGGAAGGGATGTGCCAGTGTTTGTCTCTTGTGGCCCTTTCTTGCATGCCCAGGGAATTGCTGGTCGTCACTGTGGGATTGTAGGTGAATTTCCTCCAGGCCAGACTGGATTCTGGAGATTTTTGGTGGAGGGATCACTTGGGCATGAAATTGGGGTCATTGTTGGGTGGGAAGGTAGTTGTGAGTTCCTGCATCGTGCAGGGGGTTGGACTAGATGACCCTGGAGGCCCCTTCCAACAATATGATCTATGATTCTAACCCCCCACCCAACCAACTCCAACAGGGATAGGACCCAGTCTCTCTCCCCCTCTCCAACCTATCCAGAGAAAAAAGCAAACACAAAACAACCCGCCACCCACCCACCCAACCCCAAGAGGACTCACCGCACTGGACTCCAGCCACCACCAACCACCCTGGAAGGGTCTTGGTCAGAAAAGGTGTGTATGGCTGGGTCCCCTCCTTTTCCCACCCCCTCTGGGGCATCACTGGACATCTGGGGAGGGGGAGCGGTGCAACCTGCCCAAATAATATCAAAACTACACTAGGTCCTTCTAAAAATCTTTAATATATGTAATTTTAAAAAATTAAATCCTCCCCCATCATCCTAACCCCTCCAGGCCTCTGGCCTCACCCTGGGGTTACAGCTGGGAAATGCTGCCTTACAGGGAAACACTCTTCCTTTGGATATTTGAAGAACCTGTTTAACCCATGCCCACCAGGCAATCAATCTATTGCCAACCAGTGTTTGCACAAGGCTTTCCCAAACTTCCCTTCCCCCATCATAACGTAAGGGATGTAGAAAGGGAATGCCAAATCCCCCTGTAGACACGGAGAGGACAAACAGCCATCCATCAAATCAACCCAGCCTATGCACCGCTGAGATACAAAGGCATAGGCAGACATGCAACTTCTCCAGACCTTATGTCCGGGGTCAGTACAGTTTCATGCCCTCTGGCAGCCCCTGCAGGTTTCAGCTGACTTTTAATCTAACCATTAACTTGAATGATGTTACCTGTACTATTTTGTTGTTTCCTGTAAACCGCCCTGAGCCTTCGGGGAGGGCGGTATAGAAATACAATAAATAAATAAATAAATAAATAAATATTTAGCCCTTCCCAGCATGCAAGGATGGAGACCTTAAGCTCAGATCAGAGCTAGGCTCTTCTCTTAAAATGGACCTGCTAAAAGTGGATGGCCACCACAAGCATTGGTGCTTCAGATAAAGATTGTAGTGGAAGAACATCACTTTCTTTTCTGTTAAAAGACTCCTCAAGAACTCTTCGTGGCATGATTCTGTGTCCCTTTGCACTGTGCTTTTAACCATCATTATGCTGTCAACTTTCTCCCCTCCCCCTTTATTTTAAAGGGAGCCTTTGTTTCAAGATCCCCCCCGAAGCGCTGAGATCTACCAGCCTCTTCTTATGGAGGCAGATCTCCCAGCGCATCTTGGAAGTCTTCAATTTAACAAACAACAGAATAATAAGAAGAGATAACAATAATTATAGCCATAAGTACTTAGCACTTATATCGTGCTTTGTGCGATGGGAGTGCTGAGCAGACATTAAGTAATTAGCCCGCACAACGCCCATGTGGGTTAGAGAAGTATAATTACCCGTATGCCACAGATGGAGCGAGAACACAGAGAGGTTACCTGGCTTGCGACAAACACGGGGCGACGCACACAAGCAGAGGCAAGAAACAAAAGCACCGAGATGGCTGAGGCCTGACCCGAAATATGCTGCGTGTGAACGAGATTGTGCAATTGTAACCGATCCACAAAGATAGTGTACGTGAACAAGCAGCACCGCACAGAAAGCACTCCGAGAGCACGCATGCTTTTCAGGAAGGCGTTCCCGAGTTTCGTCCCTTGGGTCTCCAGTTAAAGGACCCTAAACGGAAGGAGCTGGGGAAGACGTTCCTCGGACTGAGATTTAGGGAAGCTGCTGGCTGCCAGAGCAGGCAACAGCAGACGAGACAGACCAAGAGGGTATTAGCCAGCTTCACATGTTCAATCAAAGCCTTATTGCTTAATTTGATCAAGAGAGTTCCTTCCTCCTCAAATCACTGCACTGGAAAGCCTATTTAGGCAGGGATCCAAAGGGGTCAGATCGGAGAGTTCCCCGCACCAGCTGCCACTTGCAAAATCTCACTCTGGGCCAAGGAAAGGGAAGCTATATTCCCAAATGTAGGGATACCCAGTCTCCACTTGCCCAGGAGAAAAACGGCCCATCTCTCAGTACCAAAGGACTGGTCCGTGTGCCTCACCTTTCAATCTCCTACAGGTTTCGTTGGGGGGTTTTAGGAGGAGATTGGATGAGCACCTGTCAGGTGTGTGTTTTTAAGTCGCTGAGATAGTGGGGGGGGCTGGACTGGATGGCCCTCGGTGGTCTTTTCCAGTGGTTGTGATCTATTTAAGAACCTGAGCATTAAATTTTATATGTATAAGCTAGGATAAAACGCCTGGCTGTCGGCCAGCCTCTCCGCTCCAGTCCAGTGGACTGATGGGATATCACAAAATGGTGTAACAGCTGCGAGGGGAAGGATCAGTCACAGAATGTTGACTTCCAGTGCAGCTGTGACAGAGAGCTGGTTCGGCAGGATCGATCCTCAGCGAGGGCTTCCCTGTGAGGGGAAGACTCTGCACACTGGCACAGATGTGGCAATGAATTTGCCATCCGGGATTCTACGAAATCTCTCATATCCCTGCTGGTTTATCTTGGGGGGAAAAACCCCAAATGAATCAAACTCATAATTTTTTTGTTTTCAAGTCAATTTGATCTTTTGTCATGCTTACATTTCCTCAAAAAATTATGCATTCATATATGCGTGTTTGCATGTACATGCGTGTGCACATATAAATATAAATACGCACACACACATGGCATCAAAAAGTACAAGCAGATCAGGAATACCCCACAAAAGGCTCACAATAATCAGATTTTTAAAACGAAGAGAAATGAAAGAACGCACGTTCACACATCTCTAGTCTACCTCGCAATTCTGTTTGAGGAGTTTCCAAGGGTCCCAACCATAATTCTCACGATACATGTGAAACTATTCTTTTAAGTACACTGAGGCCTGCTCCCGATTTAACCTGCCCAAACCGGGCACACTCTGAAACCAGTCCTATTGTAGCCTATTTACCATACCAGCTTCCTCTTCTTGGATCTATAAACACGATCCAGCTTCAGGACCAAAATGCAGCCCTGGAAGCTGAAATCTCAAATTTAACCTGATCGGAGGTGAAGAGATGCTTAACACCATCTCATCTGGCTGCTCTTCCCCTATAAAGGTCCCACTGTTAGATGCTGTTATTCTATAGGGGAAAAGATACAGAGCCCCATTTCTCTAGGGCCAGGAGACAACATTCAGTGGAGAATTAACCTCTTCCCCTCCTCCTTCAATTTTAGATTCCACTTTCCCGTGATTGCTTTTTCTTTTAAAACTGGGGGGGGGGGGGGAGGAATTCCTTGCAATCGAGTGTCATGTGTGATTTTGGCCCTGCGTTAACAAGAAAAATTCTCTTCTGGGGAAAAAAAAAACAGGGGGAGAGCACAGCAGCGCCCTTATCTGAAATAAGTAGTCCTAGACATGCACATATAAAGGGCTTTCTTTCGATGGCATGCCCCATATAGCAAGAAGGGTTAAATTTATGTTCCATTACAAGACCTTCCCCCCCTTTTCTTCTTCTCCTTTTTCTTCCCCTCCCTCCCCACCCCCCCTTTCCTTTTGGTTTCATCTTCTCAGTAAAACACATAACTTAAAATGAAATCAAATATTAAAAATGACAGACTATATAAGTGCTGTGAGTAACTTCAGGTCACGGAGGGAGGGAAATGCAGGCAAGTTGTCAGGCACTATCTGTCAGAGTGAATTAGAAACAATCAACAGAGACTGAAAGGGAAGGTGATTGTTATTAAGCAGTGGGGCTGTGAGCAAGCTACCCAGATGTGGTCATGCATATAAAGAACAGGAAACAGCAGTTTAATTCAGGAAGCAGTGGCGAATGGGGCAGCACAAAGGATAAAAGTCTTTTGTCGCTAATAAGCTGGAAGTTACTTTGATAACAGCGGGGTGAGAGTCGAGAATAAAACACGTTTTTTTTTTCCCCCTTTCCCGACCAGGCGCCATTAATATCACAGAAATGTGGTCGAAAGGAATGCGTGGCACACGTAAAGATTAGTCGCCAGGCCTCGGCATCAACGGCAGCACAATGTCACCGCTCATATTATTAATTAGGAAAACCACGATTGGCCACGTCTCGGTGACAGGAGGGGGAGGGCCATGCGCTCCCATACCTTGGCAGCATGTTCGAGAACTGGAACTCGGCACAACGCGAAAAGGGTGGGAGGGGGGGGGACGGTCGTAAGCGCATCATTGTTCCAAGAGGTGTGCGCCGCTAAATGGTTTTTGTGCTTTTCCCTCCACCCTTTTCTTAGCCCATGGGAAAGGTGAATAATTGGAAACGGTCTAAATATAATGAAGACCATTTACGTGGTGGCTAAAAATAATTTGACTCGCAGGCAGGGCTTGATTTCGGATGGGGCGGGGAAGAAAAAAGAAATAAGAATTTCGTAAGCAGGTATTCGGCAATTATCCGTCCAGGCTGGAATTGGGCTGCGGCTTTGCAAACAATGCCAAGATTACAGATTTTTTTTAAAAACTAAATAATAATAAATTATTATTCTTCACCCAAATTCCCTACAGTGGATGAATGGAATTAAATTGGGTTTTAGACATGATCAAAATGTTCAAAGTGTGAACGACAAAACAAAGTTCTATTGAATACCTGGGTCACAATTCCTGACCCAAATCGGTCACTGATTTGTGGAGACGTTACTAAGACTGACCCAGGCTAGCTCAGTCCTATTAGATCCCGGAAGCTAAGTAGGGTCAGCCTGGTTAGTGCAGAGGTTTGCAACGTGAATGCAAGAGATGCCAAGCCATTTCGGTTTGCCTCTTGCCTTGAAAACCCTACAGGATTGCTAGAAAGCAGGGGCGCTTCCCGCCACCAAGTAAGTTACAGAGCAGAAGCTGAGACATGTGGATTTCCTGTTAGGAAAAGCACCATCTTCTAGTAGAGCTGTAGGAAAGGCGTGGATACGGCACTCCACGTAATGCCTTTTCCGCTACAGCTGTGACTTCATTGCATGACAATGAACACTTAGCTCACCTAGAGAAATCTGAAAATCTGCTCTCCCTCCGCAAGCTTGAGAATAACCAAACTTTCTGCAGGGTCACAAGAACATGGCCTGCAATTCTCTGTATGTTTCTGTGACTGCTCCATAGTTTCTTAAATACGACTGGAAACGAGAAAGTTGTTTACTGTTAGGAGACGAGGGGGATGCGAGAATGTGGCTCGGCATTATATTTAGTCTACTGCCTTTATTATATCATTCTAAGATCAATTCCACAATCTGTTTCACCTACCAGGGGATGCGGGATGGGATGGGATGGCCTGATCTCATCAGCCTGGAAGCTAAGCAGGATCAGTACTTAGATGGAAGACCACCAAGCCAAGTTCTGTAGGGAGAAGCAATGGCAAATCACCTCTGCTTTTGCACTGAAATCCCCTTTTCGGGGTTGCCATGAATCAGTTGTGATTTGACAGTGTAATGCAGGATTCTCAACCAGGGTTTCATGAAACCATGGGGTTCCTTGATGGCCCCAGAAGGGTTTTCCAAATGGGTGGGAGTTAATTAATTTGAATGCATTTTTAAATGTGTTAAACATTTATCGGATGATATCAGTACATATGGTCATGTCAACCCAGCCACCTCTCCCAAAATGGCCAGTGATGGTTAAGAATCAGGTTAAGAATTTAATCATGTCAACCCTGGTGCTGGAATAAACTGAGGCAAACTATATCCCTTACATACGAACTAGAAACCTCACATGTTCTGAAACTGGAATATACGCACGTTACCTCTTTCTAACCCAATGGCAACTGCATATCGTATGTCAGGGAGATGGCATGTAGCACAATCTGCCAATGTGGGCAGTCAGACATAAAAAGCTTTGTCACGTTTCTATGGCTGGCTTCCACCAATGTGGACTAGCAGTGTGGTTCCCTTGATGAAGAAGCTGGTACAACACCAAAAGCTTTCCTCTCTCTCTATCGTCGTACCAAGACTTTGTGCAAACAAAAATGCAAGTCAAGATATAAGTGTAAGCCTGATTTAGCACAAGCAGTTACTGCGGTCTTTTGCTTATATGTCTGCTTGTGCAAGAGGTCTAGCAAAAGCAGTAATTTTGGCACTAGACTCAATCTGCTTCGAATTTTACTATGGTTTGGGTCAATGACCCTTTAAATAAGGAACTCAGGGGAACACTGGACCCAACCCAATGTATCCACAGCATCCACGTTTTCTTGGATCCTACCCCTATGTGTTCATGTACTTATGGTTGTGCCCCCAAATCTCTTTTTTTTTCCCCCAGTATCACAGCTCAAAACAAGGACTGGGGTGGGGGAGATGGAGCAATAACAGCAATAATAATGCCCTTGAACACAGTAAGAAAACTTCTGCTTCACCAATGAGCCAATGCAGGCAACAGCTTCCCGTCCTGACATCTCCTAATTTAAACATCAGACACTGGTACTCTTGGGTATCCACAGGAATTCTCTGGCACAAAACGAAAAAGGTATTTTGTCTTTGCAACAGGATGACAATTCCTAGCTTCCCTACTCCGGCGAAGTCTGACACTTGCCCAATGGCTACAAACGTTTATTGGGCGATCGAACTTCCAAGCACTTACCCCGTGGAACAGCACAACCCTATAGAACAGCTATATGTAGGCAAATCGGTACGATTGTCTACGATGGCAAGAGAGACGTAGAAGGCGTCAAGGATTCTCTTTGCCTCCGCCAACCGGCAGGTTGCATCTAACCTCCGAGACTTCCCAAGTGGCCTTTTGTGTAAAATTTACAGTGTTTCTTGCTACCCTATTTGCAAAGAATGCAAATGAGAGGACCGTGACTGTATCATCCTTTGACAAGCACAAATCCACGAATGATGGGACACATCAATAGGCTAAGGAGCAGGTTGGCAACGGGAGTGGGGCCAAAAAAAAAAAAAAAAGGAGAGAGAAAAGACGGTCCGCATTTGCACATCAGTCTTATTTGAAATCTAGAGGAGAGGCTCCACTAGGATTGCAAATTAACTGTCTAAATATTTTTAATATACTTTAAAAGGTAAGCGCTCAATGATTCGTGCCGAGTTTGTATGCTGCGGACCACTTTCTTAACAGCAGTGACGTTCATATGGTCATAACTGAAGTTCTTTTTCTTTAATTCGACATCCCATTAAGAGGAAAGGGAGGAAGGGACAGTTGCACCTTGGCTGCTGCTTCGAGTCTCTCTCTGTCTGGGTAAAGATTCGACAAGACAGCCTTGCGCTGATTTACTGCGCTGCCGCCACAGACGTAAGTCCTGCTTCCTTCCCCTCCTCCCCTCCGCAGACATTCTCAACTGCAGGTGTGCCGGCGCTGGTATATTTCCTTAATGGCACATCACTCACTACCATGCCGTAAATACTGGATAAAAAAAGAACGCCACACAATGGCCATTTCAATAGCGTTTTCATTCGCTTGATGCGCTCTTGCCGAGTGAAAGCCAGGGTGTTGCGTTCCGACGACACTCGTAACAGACAGAAGCCTATTTTGTTATTCGTTGTCGACAACGTGGCGTCGGCATGAAAGCGAAGAGGGAAGGGGAGAATGGAATGGAACGGAACAGACACAGCGGAAGGCCGCTGGTCGTCACATCCCACTTGCCCGAAATTTATTGCTGCCTAAAGAAGGCCGGAAAAGTTCATAAAGATGCAGAACATGCACCAAACATCTGATTTGGTGGAATCTCAGCAGGTTGGCTGCCATGTTTACAGATGCAGGCTGATCACAGAGGAAAGGGAGAAATTTTAAAGGAGAATCGAGGAATACTGAGGCTCCATACCGGCTCAAGGTTGACTCAGCCTTCCATCCTTCTGAGGTCGGTAAAATGAGTACCCAGCTTGCTGGGGGGGTAAACGGTAATGACTGGGGAAGGCACTGGCAAACCACCCCGTATTGAGTCTGCCATGAAAACGCTAGAGGGCGTCACCCCAAGGGTCAGACATGACCCGGTGCTTGCACGGGGGATACCTTTACCTTTACCTTTAAGCTGTCTACAGAAGCATGGAAGGATCAAAGATGAAGGTCTGCAGGGTTGATAGATGGAATCATTGTGGGGGCAGCTAATAAGGGCAGAGTTCAAACTCATCCTAATGCCTCATCAAAGTGTCTGGGTTGGGTCCATCCAGCTTGTCCACTCATTCTCAGCCAATCTTCTCCTTACTCATACTACCTGGCTTTTTTTTTACCTGTAGTTTCCAGATTTCCCAACAGTCTTCTTAGGTTGTCCTCTCCCTCCTTTTTCACCACCAGGAAAATTGGTCAGATTCAACTCTAGGTATTTGTTATCAATGCCACAACATTTGCATGACATTATAGTTGTGCTCAAGAAACAGTGTGCAAGTGTCACCAGAATTCCCCGCAAATGTCGTCCCCTTGCACAATCAGTCACACAGCAATGACAATTTTACAAGGAGTTAAAAAGAGAAAGATTTGAGGCTTCGGCTTTTACGTGTCATTACGGTACATATGACATCTGCATTGTCGCGTTGCTTGTTAGTGAATAACACATCTATCGTGTGGTTCAGACTACATAAACAAGGAGGTCAATTTTGTTTCAAACCTATATGAATATGATTCTGGAACTGAATTAACTCCTGATTGAAAAGTTGCACATTTTCAGCTGGCTAATCACATTTTATTTCAGTGCGCATAGAAAACATGGCAATGAAATTAGCAGTTTGTTTGCACATTTGGAGAGGGGGGAAAAAATCTTTGTATCCTTAAATCCTGGGAAGGAGTTCAACAGGTGGCCAGGTAAAAGCTCTCATGGGGGAAGCAAATGCTACTGATTCAGCGGTCAACTGCTCACTGCTTTAGGGTGGTTGTTTCATCATCTTCTTTTCCCTCCTAAGTGTAATATAATGAAACCTTTGATGCCTCTTTTGTCAGCATGCAATGATTGTTCTAAGCAAAGGGGATAAGTTATCAAGGGATGAAAAAGCCCCTTCTGCACAAGCTTATCGGCGGAGAAAAGGGGTCGCTCGGCAGTCCAGAGCTTTGTCGAGCACACAAACCTCGTATACACTGAAATAAAACTGAGTGGCAGCAAGGTTTGTGATCCAGTGGATAGAAAACTGGATTTTGACTGGGAGGAACTGGATCTGAATTCTGCCCCCGACGTTAGGGCAAATGAGTCTGTCTCTCTAAACTAGTTTAGACATGCAGCAGAAGAAGGTGGCAGAGGTGGCTGAAGCCGCCAAGTGGCCGGAACCCCTTCAGCGGTTGTATTTTTCACACCTCCTCTGCAAGAATAAATATGAAAACAGTACAAAAGTATCAAGGACTAAGCTACAACCTGGCTCTCCAACATGCTAACGTTTTCTTTGTATTAACTTGCAGCAAACCTTTTTACATAGCTGAGTGGTGAAAATGCAACTCTTTCCCAGAAATGATCCTGCCCTCGGGAATATGGATGGGCACGAAACAATGCCACGAAAGTGCCCTTGTTCATGTTCTCTGGGCCTCCCCAGAGCCTTTCACGGACTTTGGTCCAGTCCAAGTCACGGTTGGCTGGCAGCCATTTTGGCCTGAAAGACATGCACAAATGCCCTGTTATCAGCCAGTCTGGGGACTGATGGGACACACCACTGGAGCAAAAACTGGGCCAAAGCAGCCGCGTTTGTGACCTCGCCCCCTCTGAGTCTGGATCCAACAACCCCTGAACATCTGACCTCTCTTCTGGCTTGCGGGGACCTGCAGGTGACAGGCAGTGGCCACTGTACTTGTTTCCAAAGCAGTGGAACCAGTAGGCTAAAATTGCTGTCTCTGGACAGCCCAGCACCCTCCAATCCATTGGTGCGGGGAGCTTGCTTTCCCCGCAATCAGCAGTTTGGTGGGATGTGTTGTGCCTCTGGGCCTTTACTTGAAAGCCCAGCGCATCTCAAGCCACTCTCATGGGGAGATTGTTCTGATCAACTGTTTGGAGGGTTTGCTGGGCCGCTCACCCCCGTAATACAGTCCAGAAGAGCCCAAGTCAATCGCACCAGAAGCTTCCCCTTTGCACAGTCAGCTAGTTGGCGGGAAGCCATTTTAGCCTGCCATCTGGCTTCCCTCCATGTAAATGTGCATTTTCACAGAAATCCAAACAATGCACCTTCCAAAGTGTTGCTCGTTGGGGAAATGGCAAAGGGCTTAGGGCCCCTTCTCCAGGCATGCGAGGGACCTGTAAGGTCACAGCTACGCAATGAAGTCAAACCATGAAGGCCTTCAAGCCCCCAAGCTCACGTCGATGGCTGTAGGGGATTGGTGTCTTTTAAAACAGTACAGCGGGTTAAGGAAACAAGCAAACGTGGTGCAGGAAAATATTCCGGTTTCTGAAATCGATCTTCATACCAGCCTACCAAATCCTCCAATAAGGGCATGGTTCACTCATCCCAATCTTGTTGCAGAACCACTCCCATAAAAGCTAAACATCAGAAAACTCTGAGCTCCCCCATGTGCATTTCTCCTCCCCACAGGGTGAACCCACTCAGCAGAACATTCCCTCGCGTAACACATAATCTCTAAACCTTCCCGCTAACAGTCGAGATTTCCCAGTTCGAGAATATTGGAAGCCGAGATCCCTTGCCTGACATACTACGGGGAGTGAAACGCTTGCCTTATTAAAGGACTGCCCTCCAAAACACAGTGCAGTTAAATAAACTGTTGCCACCATAATTGTTCGGCAGCGCACTGCTGATAATATTATGAATTGCCGCTAATGTCGGGTTAGTAAATTAATACGGGAGTATCGTTTAGTGTTAATTCCAATGAGTTTCCTGAAGTTAAGTATATGAAGAGGGATTAGTTTCTTTCTAAACGGAAATACGCCTAGCAAGAAAGACTCAAACAGACACAGCGGTGCTATACAATGAGTCGTCTTGAACTTTTATGGCGTGTTCGCGGGAGAACCAATTCGGCAAACCTAGACTTCTGCAAACAGGTCAGTTTTAAACTGATGATATGCAAATAATTATTCCAGAATAAAGCCGCGTTCTAGTCCCTTCTTCTCTCTCTCTTCTGACCTCCTCGCAGAGACATATCTTTGTTTTTCTAAGGAACCCACTTTTCTAAGGATCAGGAGGACGCTGTCATCTTAATGTTTATTAATACCCCTGTAATAAATTAGTAATAAACTGTAATTGATAGCAGCTTTTATCAACTTGGCTAGATTGTCATCCGAGGGTCGTCCACAGCAAAGATTTAAATGTTTCATTTTATTTTTAACTTTCCCTTTTTCTCCATTTCAGTAATGTCAAGCAAAGAGGTATGGTTTTACTATGTGAACGAATCATGGTGTAGAATAATTTATGACTTGGTCTCAGGCTTTCAGAAAAAGCCATTTCAAATCTTCACTTTGATTTGGTTGTATCAAAAAAAAAAAAATAGCTGCTCAAAATAACAGCAGAAGCTATCCGGAAAGAGAATGGCACCTCAAGGACAGCTAGACGTGCTCAAAATTCAAGCAACGAACAAAGCACATTTTTCGGTGTTCGGGATTAACACGACAAATGTACACGCAATGTGCACAAATCTGAACTTTCTTTGTATCAGGCCCTTTGGCAAGTACATGTACAGGAAAAGGAGGAGACACACTCACATGTATCAGCAATACAAACCAGTCCCAGAGAGGAATTTGAACACCCTCACAAATTACCCACTCTGTTTTGTTATTCCTTCTAAAACACACCTGTTGATATATCAAACAATTTTCCTGAAGCAATAAGGACTACGTGCTTACTGCTGCAAAGACACTAAGGTTGCCAACCCAGGCTGGGAAACTCCTGGAGATTTGTGGGGAAAATCCCCGATTATGCCCGACGTCGCCGCCATCCAAGGCCTGGCCCGACCCAAGCCATCGGAAGACCCACGTTAAAGGAATGCGGGTTCTTCCGCAGGCCAGGGCGCACAGCAGACGCAGGCAAGGGCTGGCTCCGGCCAGCCCTGTGCAGAATCGGAGGAGCCGGGCCTTCACGCCTGGCTCTTCCCCCTACCTACGGCGTCCCTGCAAGGACGCCTCTCGCTCCTGCCAGCTCCGCAGCTCCCCCCACCCCCACCATGGTGGGAGAGCAGCATGCTGCTCCCCACCATCATGCAGCAGGGGGGCTATGCCCCCGATCCCCCCTCTGCTGCCACTGCTGGAGCTTCAGTGCACGCCCAGCACTTCCGGCTCCGCATTGCCTGTGCTGGGCTGTTGCGCACGGGCATCCAGCGTGCACCCCGGAAGCTCTGCCCCCATGTATAATCCGGCAGAATGGCATGGCAGCAGCTCAGCGTAGCTGCCTCCGAGCATAATTGGTCATGCAGATGCATAGAATAGTCAGGTCTCTACTGCTAAGTGTTTTTCAATGAATGCCTGCTCATGCTTAATAGAAAGAAATGGTTGCTGTCCAGTTCACAAGACTATTTAGTCTTCACTGAATGTCTCCCCTTCCATTCCTCACTTGGTACAACTGCATTATGCCCATTTTCTCTCCAACCTATTGTTATGCTGTTCACTTGGGTTTTTAAGTATGTA
>NC_135382.1:32569989-32627489 GCF_049243985.1 Paroedura picta
CTCTACTACTGCTGTTCAAGTCAGTAGGAACCGTGCAGCCAAAAACGAATGCGGTGCTTTAAAGAAAAAACAACCAATACTTATTGCTCACATACAGGGGACTTTTTTAGGCCTAAATATCTTACCCCCTTCTCTCTCTCTTTTTTTGCTGCTGTTTAGCTTCCACAGGAGGACTGTAAGTTAGTTTTACGGCTTTCACTGCTTGCGGAATTTGACATTTACAAACCAAGACCCTTTTCCCCTTCTGCCGGTTTTAAAACGGTGTTTGGAGGGACATATGTGCTGTATGCAAACCTGACAACAGGCCTTGCTTTTTCTCCCTCGTGACAGGGATAGCTAGCACAGTCGGAATCATAGAGGTGGAAGGGTCCTACTAGTCCAAGGCCATCTAGTCCAACCCCCTGCTCAATGCAAAATCAGCCTATAGCGTCCAGGATAAGCATCTGTCCAGCCACTTCTTAAAGACCACCAGTGAGGGGGAGCTCCCCACCTCCTTAGGCAACCATTTTAGAATCTGAGAATTGGAAGGGGCCATCCTGGCCATCCAGTCCCACCCCCTGCTCAATGCAGGATCAGCCTCAAGCATCCAGGATCAGGATCTGTCCAGCTGCTGCTTGAAGACCACCAGGAAGGGTGAGCTCACCACCTCCTGCATTTCTAGTGGTTAGTTTAAACCCATTACTGAAATTCTAGTGGTTAGTTCTGAAACTGAATTCCCCGAGTCCTAATCTACCTCAGGACTGAGGAGCTGTCCTTAACATTGAGAACCGCTGTGATGTAGCGGTTAGGATCTGTGATGCCTTCAAATCCCCCCTCTGCCATGGAATCCTGCGGGGTGACCTTGGGCCACGTGCTGTCAACTTGATCTACCTCGCAGGGTTGTTGTGAATATAAACTGGAGGAGAAAAGAACAATATAAGCCTCTCGGGGTCCCGACTGGGAAGAAATGCAAGGTAAATCAATAATACACACAGACAAGTATTTAACTGATATTTCTTGTGAAGAACTGTTTCTACACTTTTGAGATTAACTTCCTTGGATCCCCAAGCTCTGTCTGCTGGGATTCTAAATTCAGGAGCCTTATAAGATATTTTTACTGCTAGTTTTTACTTAGTTCCCGTGACCACAGCACATTACACCAGGTTGTTTTTCCGTTAAAAGTTTTTAATAAACTATGTGGCTTCACATCTCCTCGATGCTCTTCTGGCTGGTTCTCATCCTCAGCTGTTTTCTAGGCCAACTCTGCCTCCCGACTCCATCCCGTTTACTTTGGAGCCCTGCTACCGGTGTTAATAGTTTTGTTCAAGAAGGAGAGAGCTGTGGATGGTGGCCTTCGCAATTTTAAATATAAATCGACTAATAAAGCCTCCAGAATCCAGGACCAGGAGATACTCATTACAGACACCTGAAAAACCTGTAGAGATGTTGTTTATAACGCCAAAATTTTTATTAAAAGAAGCAGCATACACAAACAAAACAGAACGAGAGTGTTTATTATTGGTTTCTAAATAAGCTTCCTGTAAGATGGCTAAAATTTGATCATAAGCTAAGGAGAAAGCTCTTTTTTTACCGTTTGGGGGGGGGGGGAGAGGACAGTATTGTTCACATAAAATGTCTCCTCGCTCAAAGAAAGGCAATTCATTGTTAACTTTCACAGGCACAAAGGGGCCCCTTGTCCTTCTCACCCTAAAATATCTTACTGCTCATTTTCAAAACATAAATGGCAACAACAACAACAAAAACTCCAGTGACTCTAAATCCTATTACGGTACTCTTAGCCAAATTTCCTTTTCATGCACAGCAGTCTCTTGCTTTCTTTGACCAACCGAATGGTTCTTAAATAAGATGTTTTGGAGGCCTGGGGTTGGATCCAGGCCGAAGTGCAGCCAACGGACTTTGAAGGGCGTAGCTCTGCTTAGGATGGCACCGTCAATTTTCCATCTGGGGAATGGAACTGACTCCCCACACCACACTGATCTCTACAAAATGCTGGTCCTGAAGGATAGATAGAGGACCCCAAGGAAAAGTAGAAGGGCTCTGCAGTTGGAATAGGTGGAAACTGCCCATTTAGTATGGATTCAACCTATGATCAGGACTACCCTACATTGTTTCAAAGGCAGCTGGGACTCATGGTTATGACCCCATAATGTCTATCCTCTCTACCAAGCTGAGATACTATGAGATGCTCCAGCTACCATTGCTTAGTTTCCTTCTTGGAGTTTTCACCTAGATCACGTTGGGTTTACAGATGGGACGATTAAGACGGGATATACCAGAGATAACATCTCACCCACGGTTTACATACTAATTACTAATATATGGATAAATAGATCAAGTTCTCAAGTTTGGTCGATTTTTAAATCTCATTCCACTAACTTGACCTAATTTGAGCAGAAAATTAGTGGAGGCTGAAGATTTCTCCGCACCTTGCGGTGGCAGTGGTAACAGGAGGGGTGGGGCCATGGGGGTCCCACCACATGATAATGGGAGAGCGGCATGCTACTCTCCCATGATCATGAGGTGCGGGTAGAAACCCCCCATTAGGCTCTGCAGCACCATGAAGCCAAATGGGTCCCTTCAGGGACACTGTAGGTGAGGGAGGGATTGGGTCTAAAAGGCCTGGCTCTTTCCCGTATGCACAAGCCCAGCCTGGCATGGGCACCAATAAGGCCTGTGGTAAGGGAATGCTGAAAATTAGCAGTCCTTTCCTGTGGGGCATTGGAGGCCCTAACATAGGCCAAGGTTGGGAGGCATCTGGGATGGCAGCGACCTCATGCATTTGTAGGGATTTGCCCTGCTGACATGCGACCGCTGGCCCAGCGCAACCATCCCATGCGTAATTGGTCCATGTGGACACTTTCAGATCTTGATATTGTTTTGAATGGAGAATAAAAATTAATTCTCTGTATAGCTGCTTTGAGCCTTTTGTGGCGCAGAGTGGTAAGGCAGCAGACATGCAGTCTGAAGCTGTCTGCCCATGAGGCTGGGAGTTCGATCCCAGCAGCCGGCTCAAGGTTGACTCAGCCTTCCATCCTTCCGAGGTCGGTAAAATGAGTACCCAGCTTGCTGGGGGGTAAACGGTAATGACTGGGGAAGGCACTGGCAAACCACCCTGTATGGAGTCTGTCATGAGAACGCTAGAGGGCGTCACCCCAAAGGTCAGACATGACCCAATGCTTCCACAGGGGATACCTTTACCTTTACCTTTAGCTGCTTATGGTACGTAAATGGTTATAGAATCCAACAATCCTTATGGTAAGGGCAAACCAGAAGCAGTGAAGAACTTTGTTCACATGCTCTGTAAACACCTTGATGCCCTTCAGTTAATTCAGGGTGATGGTGCGGTACAACAGGGATATCATGAGAGTTCCCCCATTTTTTTAAAGCCAACCAGTTAAAACAAGATTAATTGAATGACAACAAAGAAAAAAATGCAAATAAAATAAATGCTTAGTTACATGGACAATTTCACAAGCAGCATGGTACAATTTTTTTACACATAAGATTGCTAACAAAATGGCTGTGTTCAAGATCAGGAAAGATAAACACTTTTTTTTCCATTAAAAATAAAGCAGTAGAGTAATTTGATTACAGCTACAATCAGATGGTACATTCTGGAATAGAACACTGTCTTTGAAACTACACAACTCTCTGGCTTCAGACCCGTGATTTGCACATTTAGAATGATAAATTTAAAGCTATCAATAGTAAATCAATTGCAGGTATAGCAGATAAAACTGGAATAATTCATCATATCGCTATATTGAAAATACAGAGAGGACAGGGAGGTAATAGAAGGCTTTGACTGTAATTTGAAATCTGGTTTTAGGTTTTTTCAAGGGCAATCTTCCCCGCAGAAGTTGGAACATACACATTAAAAGCCATCCATCAGCCACATATGATCCAAATATACTAATGATTTTTATTGGTCAGATCTTGAAAGGGAGGTTTATTTTAATGGAGCATGCATTAATTAACCCAGCATGTATTATCTCACAGCATATCTGGCCAGAAACTTTCATTTACACATGTTTATTGTGAAATGTTTGCATTCTCAACATTTGAAGCCCACACACAGATTATTTCATACTTCTCTTCTGAGCACTTAACAAAAGTTAAAAGAAGTTATTGTTTTTGATTAATGCATTGGGAGAGGGGGGGGTTGGGGAGTTTCAAAAACCAGATGCTCAGAAGAAACACATTCTTCATTTAAACATGGAAGCGGCATTCATATGAAAATGAAGCCCTTAAAACAGAAGTTGTGCAGGACTGATTGTCGATCCCTCGAGGTATTCCACAGAGAAAGACCTTGGTCAACTTCTCCCCAGGACCCACAATAGAGTTTCGGTGTTATTTTTCAAACAATATAACGACGGATTGAACTTTATCAATTCTTTAGAAAATGAAAACCGCAGCAGATACACAGATATGCAGGGTGGTGTGTTACAGATGGGAGTTCTAAGGCCTGTGCTTGTCATCTTTTGATTAAGAAAAGGAAATGATTTCACTAAAAAGACATCCCTCTTGTGTTGTTTTGTTATAACTGAGTTTGTACTTTCCACCGTACTGGACATATTTATTGAGTCTCATAAGTTACTTCACGGTTACCAGCATCAGCGTAATCTCAACAAACTATCTTTTTTCTTGCCAATTATCTAAATATCATAACTATAAAATATCTTAAAACATTCTCGGTCGTGTAAACATCTTAGCTACAAAGTCTTAAGTGTAAACAGTGCGAGGCATCAGAACGATTTTAAGCGATGTTATATAAAAAAAAAAAGCCCCTCTGCTCTTAAAAACTAAACAAAAATGTAAAGCTTCCATCTGGTTTATGATTTTTCCACTACATAACTGCTGCTGTGTGCCAGTTTGCTGAACCATGGCTTGCTAAAGAGATTGCTGGGGTCACAGAGAGAGGGGGAAAAAACTCACAAAGAACAGACTTTAATGGCTGAATTTTTCTCTCCGTTTCCCTCCCGTTTCCCCGATGGGGCTCAAACAGACTTAAGAGAAGAGCATGGAGAAGGCAGAATACTTTTTAAAAAAGATTTTTTCCCCTTTCCAGACAGCCTGTTCAAAAGAGAACCATTTGCACAAAGATTAATGTTTTGCAAAAGGTGTCATTTAAGCAATTATAGGCAGCTCCTTCGCAACGCTGTACCCATAACCACCATCACCAAACTGAAGCGACTTTATGCTTCTTTACAATCTGTATACGTGTGCTTAAATATAGACAGTTAAATTGCAGACTGGAGAAAGGGGGGGGCAAGAGAAGAGAAAGGGAAAGGAGAGCGGGGGGGGGGGATAACTTGCAGGCTCACTTGGCAAAAGCCAGATTTAAATTGAAGGGGATATTAAATTTAAAAATCCTGAGGACTTTCCCGCTGATACCAAAGTCCAGGGGAAACCACATCACACAGATACCTTTTCTGTGGGGAGCTGTTAGGAAATGTGACGCTTAACTCATTCCCAGGGGAGACAGATTATCTAGAAGGCTGAACCTAAGACTTGCTGAGCTAGGGAGTCAAATGCATAGGGCAGAGGCAAATCAGTTGCAGAAAGCCCCAAACGGGGACATGACGCCAGTGTTGAAGGGACATGACCCAGCAATGAAGGCTAATATTCCAGAGCAAACACTGAAACAGTGGGATCAGGCAAGTGCACTCTAACTTTGGAAATGTTCCCCCTGCAAGTCCCCCATTTTTTGCACCTTGACAAGTTGAGAATTGGTGCATGCTAAGAAGCTCAGAGCACAGGCCATGATATCAGGACAAAGGAGGCCAACATTCTCTTACCTGGAGCATATAGAAAGTTGTGATCTCAGTAGTCTGAATACATGATGGGAGGGACCTGATGCCCGCTGAGAGAATCCTGGTTCAGAGAAGACCTTAGAGCAAGTTCCTTAATCGCTCGGCCTCAGTTTTCCCCATCTGTAAAAACAGAGAAATACAATTCAGCTGATACTGACAGTTCTTGTTCACCTATTAACTCAAGTATCAATTCCGCAACGCTGACAACTCTTGAGTTATCGTTTCACTTTCCGTTCTTTCGCATCCCGATTGGTCAGTCTAGCCCAGCTTTTAAAATCAGAGTCCAGTAGCACCTTTAAGACCAACAAAGATTTATTCAAGGCATGAGCTTTCGAGTACAGGCTCCAAGCTGGCAGAGGTAAGGCATCGGAGAAGGAAGAAAGTGGGAAAGGGGGTGACCCTGAAAAGGGCAAGAAGAAAAATTGGTTTTTATATTCTGCTTTTCACAAACCAAAGGAGTCTCAAAGTGGCCTACAATCACCTTCCCTTCCTCTCCCCACAACAGACACCCTGTGAAGTAGGCGAGGCTGAGAGAGCCCTGACGGAACTGTGACTAGCCCAAAACTATTCAGGTGTCTGCATGTGGAAGAGGAGTGGGGAATCAAACCCACTAAACCAAGCTGGAGAGGAGTGGAGAGTTAACACAGATGAATACACAGAAAGATACAGGCTTGGATCCTATAATTCCCTTTTGCCAGGTGAAACATCCTGCTCTAGAGGAAACAAATTCTTCCTCTGGAAGGTGTTTCTTCCTTGAATGGAAAGAAGTTGTAGCTTCCAGCTTTCTTGAATGAATAAACGTTTCAAAGTGGTCTTCGGAGGGATTTGAGTTGTGCGCTCTGACCAACGTGTACGCTTGTTCCAATATACCTGAAATATTGCACACACAGGGGAAAGAGAGCTGTTTGCTAGTGCTGAATAGGAAGCCATAAATTACCTGCACCAATGCAGAAGCAGACTCACCATGTTAAGTTTTACCGCCTTACTTGTACTTCAGACAGTTTACGTATCTTAAGTTTGCATGGCTTGGTGAAGGCCCAGAAATCCTTGTGTGGGGCCAATCCAGGGCTTATTTCACGTGCGAAAAAAATGTACTTCCCCCCCACACACCAGTAACTTGTAGAGTATGCAAACTCTCCTCGCCAGCGGTGGATTTTAAGGTCATGTGCTTGGACATTTGTTGAAGTCACAATTCAAACAGTGCCTTGCATTTCAATCCGCAGCTCTCGGTCTTCGTTAATTACACGAGCAAAAACAACACTTGACAGAACGGATCAAAATGTATATAGATGAATATACAATTCAGAAATTTATGCTGCGTTAGTTACTTCTAAGTGTTATGGGCTATTGTTTGGGCCCCTGATTGGATGACGAACTGACCAACGCAGCAGAAATTTCTGAATTGTATACTTAACTTGTCGTTCGACTTGCTCTTCGCACGGCATCCGAGAGCTTCCCCAACACACCCAGTCCGGGGAGGGGGGGGCGGGAGACGCACACGCAAACGCATGCACTTGACGTAACCAGTGGTTAAGGAGAATCAACGGTCGGGTTGCAACAAAATCAAGCCGTATTCACTGCAGAAAATTTTGCGAGCGAGCGTGGAATGATATTCACGTGACCGGAGTGTGGATGTGTCACTAAAACAGGGGGGGGGGGGGAATCATTTAAATATTTAGACAGTAGAAATAATTGATTCTGCAGTATGATAATGAGGGAAAGAGGGCCTTCCCCATGTTTACTAATGTTTCTATTCTAAGCTGAGTTAAAAAGGTAAAGGTAAAGGTATCCCCTGTGCAAGCACCGGGTCATGTCTGACCCTTGGGGTGACGCCCTCCAGCGTTTTCATGGCAGACTCAGTACGGGGTGGTTTGCCAGTGCCTTCCCCAGTCATTACCGTTTACCCCCCAGCAAGCTGGGTACTCATTTTACCGACCTCGGAAGGATGGAAGGCTGAGTCAACCTTGAGCCGGCTGCTGGGATTGAACTCCCAGCCTCATGGGCAAACAGCTTCAGATAGCATTTCTGCTGCCTTACCACCCTGCACCACAAGAGGCTCATAAGCTGAGTTAAGACAACTGATTTCAATGAAAAAAGGCCAGTTTATACATTACAGAGAAGACAGCTGGGCTTGTGGTTCCCACTCCTGTGTCCTGTGCACCTGTTACATGTGACTTGGGGGTCCTTCTCAGTTGTGACATGAATGGTGCACCATTCGGATGGTGACTGTGACTTATGGGGAGAAGGGATGCAAGCCTTCCCCACAGTGCTGTTTTCCTGGACATGGTTATGGGAGCATCCCCGCTGGTCAATGGGGAAAACCCATCCGTACGCTTGTGGGTTTCCTCAACAGACCAGTCAACGCCTTCCTACAAACTGTTTCAGATCCAGAACGTCGAGGGAGATTGAAGCCCCTTTCTGTGGATGTCAAAGCCATAATCCACATTGGGCACAATGCAATTGGGAATTGAGGAGAATCTGCAACTTACATGTCACTGGTCAGATACTCTACTGGTGTTCTCTGAAATCGCTGAGAAAAGTAGGGTATAAATACCAACTCTTCTTCTTCTGTTTAGGGCTTTTTAAATTCAGCTTGCTAAGCCCAAAAGTGTCATGCCCTGCAATCACATCCTTAGCCCTGATTTGGACGGCTCAGAATTAGTGCCCTTACCATTTTCTTCTGACAACAACCATGTGAAGAAGGTTAGTCTGAGAATAAGTGTCACTCAGCAACCTTTAGGGCAGGGGGTAGTCAACCTGTGGTCCTCCAGATGTTCATGGACTACAATTCCCACAAGCCCCTGCCAGCATTTGCTGGCAGGGGCTCGTGGGAATTGTACTCCATGAACATCTGGAGGACCACAGGTTGACTACCCCTGCTTTTAGGGCACAGTGTGGATTTGAACCTGGAGCTTCCTGAACCTAGTCCAGCACCCTAATCACTACACCAAACTGGCAAAAACCTATGCGCCAGCATCCCTATGTAACCCGAATGTCGTATTTAACCACAATTCTTTGCACAATGGAAGTAGGGGGGGGAAGTACTCATATGAGTCTATCAGCAAACCAAATCGGTTCAAGCTATTTTCTTAACCGCAGCTGCCTGCAACAATTTAAAGGCAGCCAACGAGTAAGAAGGGGAAAGCTGTGCAAGATCTGTTACAAACTCTGCACGGCCCTGCAAACCTAAAAGGCACTGCTACAGACTTAACTGATTGACAGATCACAGTGTGTTGATTTATTAGGCTCGCACCTGGTCAAATACTGCAAACGGTCATGCCCACACATGGCTGCCCCTACTCCTGAGGCTGGCTGTAGTGAAAAATTACTTCTCTGGGTGATCTTAAGAGACCGAGAACATGTTAACACACAACTCTCAAGGGAAACAAGAATTAATTTAGGCAATTTGATACATCTGATTTCTTATTCCAGGTATTAAAAGTTGCCGTAGGTATCCAAAACAATGCAGAAATGGGAAGGCCAGAGGTGTGGGGGGGGCATTCATGAGAAACCCATAAGCCAAATCAGCTAACAAAACACACACTCACACATTTTCAAATGGCATCAACTAAATATCCATAGGCAGGAGACATTAAAAGTTCCAAAATCTGTACTCCAATAAATCAAGAAGTTTCCAATCTCGGCTGCAAATAATTTCGGTAAGTCAAGTTGGTATTTCTTTTTACTTAATCACTACTAAAGTGTGAGTGGAACTATTTCCCCCCCTTTTTGCAGTGCCCCTTTCTGTATCAGAATTGTCCCCTTCAAATCTCAAATGAAATTGAGAGTTATAATTACATTATTTTAAAAATAGCATTAAAATGACATTAAGGATCATAATTGGAACTTCCTATACTTAAGCACACACCTTCTAAGATTAGCAGCAGGTCACTCACAAGGTTCATTTAGTAGATGCCTTATTATATGTACGAAAACTCATTCCAAATACTGGCAGCCATCTCTGTTCTTCAGGAAAAGAATAAGAAGCAAACCCTTCAAATATGAGGGGTCCATAGAAGCTGGATGCAACATTACTACAAAACAAATTATTACAACAGTCAACATTTTAAATCCAAGATCGAGCTCGAGGAAAATCAAAGTTGTCTTTTTTATTACTCTTATTTCGAACATTGTTATGCCACCTTTCCACCCAAACTGACTGTCCTCAAGGCCAGGGGTAGTCAACCTGTGGTCCTCCAGATGTCCATGGACTACAATTCCCATGAGCCTCTGCCAGCATTTGCTGGCAGGGGCTCATGGGAATTGTAGTCCATGGACATCTGGAGGACCACAGGTTGACTACCCCTGCTCAAGGCAACCAACAATAAAAAAACATTAAACAAGGTTTTAGAAAGACATCGTCTAAAACCAATTTAAAAGCACAGTTTTTTAAAAAAGCACTAACAGGTAAAAATGCAGAATCAGAAATGGGGGTCTGCAAAGGAATGCCAAATGAAATAGATAAGTCTTCACCCATCGGAAGAAGACAATGATTGCCCATCCCAACCTTCCAGGATCAACAAATTATTCTATTTCCGATGTGGTTCTTAATCCTATAAAAGGACACTAATTTTTACCAAACAGCTCTCCTTGGCAACTGGTTGCCCAAAAGGACAATGATTCATTAAGGTTTTTTTTTACCCAATGTATTTTTTTTCCACGTAGAAATACAAAAACCGAATAAAATATATAGCATCAGAACCAAAAAGTGCCTTACTAGATTGTGCCGGGGAGAGCGAAATAAAATGTCTTAAACAAGAGCAAAACAAAATCACTGCACCCTCCGATCATGCTGTAGACCTGCCACCAAGTGGGAGCCAATTACCACTGGCTTCAAAGCCTTTAATAGCCCCAAAGCCCTCTTCACATGCTATTCTTTAAGGAAAGCCTCTGATATTGTCAGGTCTGTAACCTTTGACCTCTGCTTCCTCTGCCAGGCTGTGCCCACAAAAGGGATCCGGATCGAAACTTCTGCACACTCGGCAACTCCGAGCGAACTCACCCACCAGCTACGAACCACCCGTATTTCAAAGAAAACATAATCAAACAGGATGTTAACATGTAGCCAGAGGGTACTGGGAGAGGAGTGAAGGCCTGCGCTGATGAAGCAGAGGATTCATTCAACACAGCATCTTCTGTTCTCTTAACCACTAGCCAGGATTTATGTGCAGTCTAAGTGACTTTTTCAGAAAATTAAAAACCCATACCTTTCCCTTGAGCATTCCACCTGCTCAATCCAGTGCAGTTAATACTATTAGATATTATCTCCGTGTAAAGGGATCGGAACTAAAGAGCCTGTTGATGCGGGTGAAGGAGGAGAATGCAAAAGTTGGCTTGAAACTCAACATCAAGAAAACAAAGATCATGGCATCCGGCCCTCTCAATTCCTGGCAAATAGATGGGGAAGAAATGGAGATAGTGACAGATTTTATTTTCCTGGGCTCCAAGATCACTGCAGATGGGGACTGCAGCAAAGAAATTAAAAGACGCTTGCTCCTGGGGAGGAAAGCTATGGCAAATCTAGACAGCATCCTAAAAAGCAGAGACATCACCCTGCCAACAAAAGTGCGTTTAGTCAAGGCTATGGTCTTCCCAGTTGCAATGTATGGCTGCAAAAGTTGGACCATAAGGAAGGCCGAGCATCAAAGAATTGAGGCTTTTGAACTCTGGTGCTGGAGAAGACTCTTGCGAGTCCCTTGGACTGCAAGGCGAACAAACCGGTCAGTCCTAGAGGAGATCAGCCCTGACTGCTCTTTAGAAGGCCAGATCCTGAAGATGAAACTCAAATACTTTGGCCACCTCATGAGAAGGAAGGACTCCCTGGAGAAGAGCCTAATGCTGGGAGCGATCGAGGGCAAAAGAAGAAAGGGACGACAGAGAATGAGGTGGCTGGATGGAGTCACTGAAGCAGTAGGTGCAAACTTAAATGGACTCCGGGGAATGGTAGAGGACAGGAAGGCCTGGAGGATCATTGGCCATGGGGTTGCGTTGGGTCGGACACGACTTCGCACATAACAACAACAAAGGGATCGGAGTAGCTGCACACCGGATAACTCCAGAGTACTGAGCCGTTGCAATAACGAACAGGGGGAATGTTCAGCCTTGCGAGACTTTAAAGGTCTTTCACATCAACTACTCCCAGTTCCTTTTAGGTGGAAAGGATTGACCTGAGACCTCCTACATGCAAAGGAGATGTTGTACCCCTGGGTCAAAAACTTGCTTAACTGGCAAGTTGCCAACCTCCAGGTGGGAGCAGGAAATGTTCACACATTACAAATGGTCTCCAGATGATGTAGATCAGTTCTCCAGGAGAGAATGGCTGCTTTGGAGGGGGGGACACTATAGCCTTATAGCTAAACTCTCACCTCACACCCAGCCTTGGTTTAAGGGTGGCTTTCTCAACGAGGATTTCGTAAAACCCTGGGGTTTCTTGGTGGCCCCGGAAGGGTTTCCTGAATGGGTGGGAGTGAATTTTTATAATTTTTTTTTAAATTGTTAAACATTTATTGGGTGATATGACTATATGTGGTCATGTTGACCCACCCACCTCTCCCAAAATGACCAGTGATGGGCCTGGAGGGGTGGGAAGTGGAGGGGCTCCGGGTAAGCATGTACACAGCTCTGCTTCCCAACCATATTCTGCACGATCGCACCACTTCTGGGGTTTCTCAAAGCCTGGTGAATGTTTCAGAGGTCTCTCCATGGTAAAAAAAAGTTGAGAAAAGCTGGTCTAAGGATTCACAGGGCCCAAAGCATCACAGCTAGTTAAGGATTTGCAGGGCCTCAGCAGAGCACAACTGGTGCTGTTATTTGTGCAGCAACATTGGGGCACACTTTCCAGGGATAGTTGGGACTTTGGAGGCACTTGACAGCTTCTTTTTTGTGTTGTCCTAACAGTTCACAAGCTGCCTAAGTATGAAGACTGAACCCGGAACTCTATGTGAGAAGCTAAATTTACCACTGAGTTGTGGCCCCCAACATCCTAGGCGTCATGATGTTACCTCCGGGTTACATGGGTAGTGATGTTGGCTGGAACCTTGGCAGAGCCTCCTTCTTTTTCGAGGTAAGTTTGTCCCACCAGCTAGCTGATCAATAAATGGGGAACCCTACAGATGGCCTAGAGGGCCAAGTACAGGGCATAGAGGCCTTTTCCTGATGTCACCTCCTAGCATAGAGATTTTGTCCTATCTCTGAACAGGGAGTTTCATTTTAGTCGCCATGGCTAGTAACTGATGGCCCTATCCTCTAGGCTAGTGGTCCCCAACCTTTTTAGGGGTTGGGGACCACTGCTCTAGAGTTCCTCTTTTAAATAATCTATGATTTGTTGCATTTCATGTCCCTTTGGGGCAGTAAGCATTTTGAACAAGTTTGGCTTTACCATCAAGGGAGCCCTGATGGAATGCAGACAATGAGAAGAGATTAATTAGGAAAAAAAACTGGATGAAGAAACCATGGGCTGTATAATGAGACAGTCCTAAAAACTATTTTTAAAGACATCAATTAGGTCATGTAATTCAATCGTCCACCATGATAGTAGCTAGATTCTATTAGTTGCCCCATGCATTTTACAAAAACAGAGCTCCATTAACGTTATTCACTTATACTTTCCATCTTTAAGTCGACATTCTGCTCAACCAGCTTTAAATAGATTCTTTTTTTTTCCCCTCCCCCTAAAATTGCTATTAAGCATATTTTTACTCCAAGGACAAGTAGGCATAGGATTATGCCTGACTCCATGCAAAGGATAGATTTTCAGCAAGCTGAACCACATTCCTATGAAGTAAAAATACACTATATAAGCTGATTGTTTCTAGCTTTGCTCAGTAAGGACTCTCCTCTGATCTTTCAGGATTACACCCGAGTAGCCTATGGCAGACAAACAGACCTGGTCATTTTGCTTGCTCTGTATCCAACATCCTTACCTTCGAAAGTTTTGATTTCATGTCAGATTGAAGGAATTTTAAAGTATAGCTCAGGAGTTCTCAGAGAATTAAAAAAACACATATTTTTTTCTCCCCCTTGGTTGTGGAAATATCCTGCAGGCACCCTCTGGCTTTGTATATGCTACATAAAATCTCAACAAAGTGTTGCCTCGGGCTTTACAGGGGAGCACTTCACCTATAGCAAAAGAAGTCATCCACGGCAGGTATGACGGCTGTTCTTTAACAGAAGAGCTTTACACAGATCAGTATCCACAGAATTTCAGTTCGGAGACCTCATAATCCGGAGAGAAAAATCTACGCTTGCACGAATAAGGAACTCCAAGATGGGTTCAGCTTTTCATATCCTTCGTGATTACCTTGGAGCATCCACTGTTCAGATCTTCCAACCCCAGGTGAGAGCCAGTATGGTGTGGTAGTTAAGAGCAGCGGCCTCTAATCTGGAGAGCCAGGGTTGATTCCCCTTGCCTCCCCAAACAGCCAGCTTGGGTGACCTTGGGCTAGTCACAGTTCTCAGCTCTGAGAACAGGGTGTCTGGCGTGGGGAGAAGAAGGGGGGGCAATTGGAAGTCGCTTTGAGGCTCCTTCTAGAAGTAAAAAGTGCGACGTGAAAACCAACTCTTCTTCATGGACAAACCAAGGAGAAGCAGGCCATCTAAGCAGGCCTGTCCCTGACTTGCACAAACAGATCAGTGCTCTGTATACAAAGCAGACAGGTAGAAGAAGAGTTCCTGACTGCATGAGACGTGTGTACACACAGGTTGACAAAGAGTCATTGGAGGTCCAGCATGCTCCTTCTCCATCCACTGATGGCAGAATAAGAATAGGAAGAGGAAGAAGAAGAGGAGGAGGAGGAGGAAGAGGAAGAGGTAGAAGAAGAGTTGGTTCTTATATGCTGCTTTCCTCTACCAGAAGGTGCCTCGAAGCACTTTCCTCTCCCCACAACAGACACCCTGTGAGGGAGGCGAGACTGAGAGAGCCCTGATATTCATGCTCGGCCAGAACTGCTTTATCAGTGCTGTGTTGAGCCCAAGGTCACCCAGCTGGCTGCATGTGGGGGAACATGGAATCAAATCTGGCTGACCAAATTAGAAGTCAGTACTTCTAACAACTACACCAAGTTGGCTCTCTCATGTTCTCAAGGTATGAATGAAGTGGGCTAAGGAGGTAACTGCAAGAAGGGTATCTGGTGCAAAGGTGGCAAAACAAAGGGTCGTGGCATTAGGAAGGCTGAAAGCCACTGTTCTGTCTTAAAGACCATACAGACTAGAGAAGACAGCCTTGAGTATCACCTGGAAGTGACATCACATCCTCCTCAAACTCTGCCCTCCCCTGGTAACCTCAAATCTCCCAGTATTTGCCAAGGCAATATTGGAAACACAACAGAATTAATTGCTGATAGCCCCAAAGGACCCGAATTATCAACTTTTTCCAGTACCTGCCTATACATTTGACCACTGGATAATTTAATCCAAAGTGTTCTTTTTTTTCTGTTTGCTTGTTTTACATAGACAGCAAACATTCAGATTCAACAGTTCATTTTGGAAAGGAACAAAAAATAAAACTATTTTTCTGTGGGTGAGTTGTAAGAACATGGTTTTTATTTTTTTTCCCCCCCTCCCATTCTGGTTCCCATTGTTTTAATTTTATATATTGCATGCATGTGTTCTCCTAGAGTTGCTCACTTAGTGATCAGAAACATCTGGGGTGCCCATGCTGTGGAAGAGGTCAGCACTGCTTCTGCTCCAGCTGCCTGTCGTTATTAATTTATTAAGTACTGATTGGCCGGTGGTATTGCTCTGGGAACACGGTTGGAGGGCACAGGTTACGTTCGGTAGCAATTCTCCCCAAGCCGTAGCACCACTAGGCCTGCAGATGTTAGAGGGAAGGCTTCATTATTCTCCAAGGAACTACAACGGGGAAAGTTGCAGAAATACGAATACAGGATTGGGGTAAAATTTGCGAAGGAGTAAGAAGTTTTACGGATACTAAAACAGGACCTACACGTTTGCTGGTTAAACTTTTTTTTACAAAGGATTTTTGCTCAAGCGATGAAGAACAACTGCTTTTTAATTCCCCACTTTTTACTGCCAGGAGGAGCCCCAAAGCAGTTTACAAACACCTTTCCCTTCTCCTCCCCCTTGGAGAACTGCTCTAACTGTGAGAGAACAGCTCTGCAAGAACAGCTCTGTGAGTAGCCCAAGATCACCCAGCTGGGTACAAATGAAGGAGTGGGGAATCCAACCCAGTTCTCCAGATTTGTCTGCTGCTCTTTAACCACGACACAAACTCTGGCATATTTTTTCTGTTATCAGAATACTCTTGCAAATTAAATGTGCATTTTCCAATGTGTACGGAATGGGTCGAACTGGATGGACAGAACCGCGCTTAGCTGTCCAGCTGCCACTTCCCAGGAGGATAAAAGTAGCAGCCATCTGCCCTAGAAGTCTTCATGCTACCTCTCTCCCCGCCCCCCGCAACTTGGGGAAATCAGTAATATACTACTGTTGTAACTTCCAGCAATCATTCAACGCTAAACGATTGCAGGTCATGAACAGATCCTACGGTGGAAGACGGAACATCCAGAGGCAAATCACACAAGTTGTGATTTAAAGCCAAAGGCTACTCTTCAATAAAACGCTGAAAAAGACAGAGTCAGAGGAATGTGTGACTGCTAGCTGAGCACAGAGCTAGGATACATCCCATTGGAATAAACCCCACAGTCTTCAAGGGAGAGCCCAGATTCAGCATACAGAACTGAGCAATCACAGAATCATGCAGTCTTATTCAACCTCTTGACCATGGAAGAGCCCCTGAAATAAATTTCCAGGCATCGAGGATCCCCTGAAGTGATGTCATCTGGTCACGCCTCCCTGCCACGCCCCAGAAGTGACATACTCAGCCACATCCTTCGCCCTCCTTTCACTCCCCCCCCCACCTTTGCCTTAAGCGGGGGTGGCAGATATTCAAGATATTTGTGTGCGAATTCAAGATATTTGTGTGCAAAAACACTTCTTCAGGTAACTGTTGGACGTTTGAGAGCACTTTCATTCAATCTTCCCCAATTGCCCTCTTTCAGCTCCCAACCGAGCCTGCTTTTGTCCACGTAGGCGTGACAAATGCCCGCTATTTATGCAGACAACCGTCTATCCTTTGGTGGTCGACCCTTTTACTGCAGCAGAACCGCTGGCTGGATCCAACCCAGACTTAAACCCTTAAACCCTAGATAGAAGGATGTCACTCAGCTTACAACTGCGCCATGAGTGAGTGAACCAGTTTTGAGATTTGAATATCTATGGCTTGCTGATGTGTATGAAAAGCTGTCCACGGTAAACATGAACTGTGTAAAGTAGATGCTTCTTTTCTTTCCTACTTATATGATTCAGAAATGGGTAAATAATTTTTTTAAAAAACGAGTTGGTGTCCCCACCAACTCGTAGAACTTCAGAGCATTGAACTCCATACTTTTTCCTCCCTGCCCCCCCCCCCAAAAAATCAGCTTTCGATTCAATCTTGGTGCTTCCCAAAGGTTTGAATTTCAAGAGGCTGCTGTACTCTTGCAGACGGTAATGTGAAAGTTATACCAGTTCCCCCCCTTTTTTTTTTAGAAACGATTTGTAGGTCCATTATGAAAGAGAGACGAAATTAAGTCCTGAATACTGTAGGTATAAACACAAAACAGCTTTATTGCAGGTTTTCCCAGAACTCCCTCCCCCGAAAAAAGACTCCCAAAGACGGACGCAGGGAATAATTAAAAGTATGGAAATGCCATGTGATTTTTGTCACTGATCTTTTCCATGCGAAGTCAGAGTGCATGTGTATTCAATTCTAAGTTCGAAATTGAAGACTTATGTGGAGGAAATTCTAAGTGAAAAATAAAATTAAAAAACAGCCATTGGGCAAACCCCATTTCCCATATGAAATGCTGATCAACTAATCATAACAAGACCAGGCAAAAAGCTGTTATGCAATTAGTCATTGGTAGCAAACCTCATTCCTGCAAGGCAGGGGGTGGGGGTGGCTCTTTTCCCCTTGTGTTGGCCCATTAGCTTCTAACCAGCTGCAGGGAATCAGCAGGGACTCTCCGGACCTCCCTTACACTACAGGTAAACATGTCCTATAGTGGCCCAATGGCCTTTTGCAATAAGCAATTGGGGGCAATTTAGACCTTAGTTTAAAAACATCTACTGCCAAGAAATAAGAACACAGAAAATGTCAGGTGAGTAAAACTATAGTTTGCACGCATACACGCACACATTTTTGAAGAAGTGTTGGTTTTTCACTGCCCGAAGGAGTCTCAAAGAGGCTTACAATCACCTTTCCGTCCCCTCTTCACCACAGGCACCTTCTGCGGTAGGTGGGGCTGAGAGAGCTCTGATAGAACTGATCCAAGAGAACAGATCTAACAGGACTGTGACTGGGCCAAGATCATAAAGCTGGCTGCATGTGGAAGAGTAGGGAATCAAACCCAGATCTCCAGATCAGAAGTCGCTACTCTTATAGCAAGCTGTCTCCATTTTTAGTCACTCTAATCTGGCGAGCTGTGTTTGATTCTGCACTCCCCCACATGCAACCAGCTGGGTGACCTTGGGCTCTCACAGTCCTGATAAAACTGTTCTGACCGGGCAGTGATAACAGGGTTCTCTCAACCTCACCCACCTCACAGGGGGTCTGTTGCGGGGAGAGGAAACGGAAGGCGACTGTAAGCCGCTTTGAGCCTCCTTCGGGTACGGAAAAGCAGCATCCAAGAACCAACTCTTCTTCTAAAAGGTGTATTTTATTTGTATTCTATTGTAATATCGGCAAGGCGGTAATCTTGCCGACTTATGTTTTTATTGTTGTGAATAGCTACGAGCCGGCTGGTCTGGGAGCCGGCGGTATAAAAATTTGATAATAAATAAAATAAATAAATAATTTTATGGAGCCCACCCTCCAAAGCAGTCGTTTTCTCCGGGGGAACAGATCTTTTGAGTCTCTGAGATGACCAGCAATTCCAGGAGAAACCTAGGTTTCACCTGGGGACTGGCACCCCTATATCAGCTTGCACTAGACGCGTCGTTCATTAAATTGGTCTTCCAAATCTCCTCCCACATTAAGAGCACCCTATCACGGTGATGCTAAATTTGCAGTGTCCCTATGCACCGGCTCCACTTCACATAAGAAGCCACAGCTGAAAGCCAATTGGCACCAAGTTCCTTCTTTGCTCTCCAGCTTACAGCTTTGGATGATTGGGGAGAAAGGCGGGCTTGAACCTCCGCCGGTCGGCACAGCATTAAGTTTCAGTTGCTGAGTGTGATTTAGCTGGAAAAATACGAAGCTAATATTAAAGAACACACATTGGCAACAAAGTAATGTCGCATGGCACGTGTTTTCACACCCAAATACACATATGGTGTTTGTTGGAGCTTGCATCGTAAGTAGACGAGCGATCCCCCATATGCAAAACATGTGTTAGAGCAATTTATTAGCTCTGGCCATTAAAAAGCACGATTCTCAAGCCTTGGTGGAATAATACTTCAGAGGTGGCACTTAAAGGGTTTTTTTTCCCATTCTCTAAGAAGGAAATGCCCCACAAACTATTAAATTCAGGATGATTCCTCTAATGAGATAGAAAATATGTCCATCAACAAAAGATGCCAATTTAATTCAGTAGCTCAGGAGTGATGCTGAGAGAGGCACTCAGCGTAGGACTTCTGGAGCGTATTAGCTTCTCCAACACCCCAGATGTTGAATGGGAGTGGGAAATATGGTGCTTTTTCTCAGACATGTGAGATGCGGTAAATTTAGAAAACTCCCATGCCAGGCCCGGCATTGATACATCTTCAGGCTGCTTCACACCAAACCATCCATGGCAATGGGGCAGCCAAGTTGAAACACGAACCAGGTATGCCAACCAGACGACAGTCAGTGTAGTACCTCAATATTTTAAGGGGCCTATGGAAATGTTTTCATCTCTTTCAAAATCAGAAGGGGGGAGAGGAACTTTTAGGGTTGAAGAAAATGTTTGGACTTTTTCACATTGGGCCCATTAAATTTTGCCTAAGACAGGAATAAAATGGGCCGTCAAGACACCCCAGGGTTTCCCGAAATCCGGGCTGAAAAAGCCTGGCCTAGACACTGTTGCTTTTGTGAGTCCCGGCCACCATAACTATGCCAATATTAAAAATCACTTTGAATGTAAGTTGAAATACTTCAAAGCAATTTTTAATATTGACCGCTGGGGAAGGGCGAATCAGCAAAAAAAATTGCAAACTTGGTTGCTTTGCGGAAGCTCCAACCAACATCTCCTGGCATGACAGAGGAATTATATCGATTCTGCCTCTAGCAAATGTTTAGGTCACTACCGTTTTTTGTTTTCCTATTGGCGTCTTGAGCATTTCACGCGTGCACATGGCCACAATGGCCCAAAGATCCAGGAAGCTGTTTACACGGGGGCAGCACTTTAATGCACGATTTATAGACCACAGTACAGGCAGGGGTCAAAAGGAAATAAATTGGCTGAGATTACAGCACTAGTGCAGATGTTGACCCGAGCGTAGAAAGTAAAGGATTAAGGCTAGCTTGTTCAAGAATCTGTACAACAACAGATTGGAGCATTTCAAATCCTTTAACACTGCCAGGGGTTGGTAAAGAACACCAGGGCAGATGGATAAGAGCACAATTCGATTACTAGACTTTCCCAAGAAGGGAAACGGGCCTTAGTACTTCACTGTTAAATCTTTCATACCCACCATGGCGTTTTCAGCTGTCGCTCTTGGGAAGGGAAAACAGGCTGGGAGGGAGGGCTTCAATTTGAACTGGGCCTTGCAAAACGATGGACTGTGAATAAATTACACCAAGTGTTTGTTAAATTGTACAGGGTGCTCTTTCACTATCTCCAGGCGTATGGAATTATAGGAGATGGCTTCTAGTTCATGAGATGAAGCTTCCATGCCTTTAATAAACCTCTAGACTGAAATTCTAAGTACATTTACGGGAGCAGGAGTCCCCAATCTCATTGAGTGTATGGGCACATTCAAAATGTTGATATGATCAGAGCCACCACAAAATGGCTCCTACAGAGGCAGGGGCCACCACAAGACTTTGGCTGCTTCCAAGCTCAGCATCCCAAGCTCAGGTGTTTCACTTCTGAAACACCAAATAGGCAAAAGAATACCAGGAACAGCTGCTTAGTTTGAGCAGGAAGTCTTGCTTGACTTCCTTTTCAAAATAATGGGGAGGGTTTGTTCCCAACTGGACTCAAGGAAGAGGCTGCAATAAAAACGCAATGTGTCTGGCCAACCTACAGCTATGAGATGTCTCACCAGAATTGAGTTTAGCTAGTCAGTTGGTTCACCCAAAACATTGTTTTGTTTCTGTTCCAGTCAAGACTTTTGGATTTTATCCCCAATATCTAAGAAGCAGGTATCCACTATGTTGAGATTTTACTAGAAAGTAAATCTATTTAGCCTTGACCTGGACAGTCCAGGGTAACCTGATCTTGTCAGATCTCAGAAGCTATGCAGGGTCAGCCTTGGCTAGCAGCTTGATGGGAGGCCAACAAGCAATATCAGGGTTGTGACATGAAGACAGCCACTGGCAATCCACCTCTCCGTGCCCCTTGCTTTGAAAACCTACAGGGTTGTCCTAAGTCCACTGTGAATTGACAGCACTTTCCACCACCCAAGTCTATCTGAATTCAGCAAAACGGAATAGCCCATCACTTAGAGTGGCCTATCAGGCATCAACCAGTCCAGAACCTGGACCTTTTCTACTGTGGCTCCGTTCTGCGGAATAAGGAGGTGAGGGGGGAGATCCTTGGAGATCTTCAGGAGGCACTGAAAGGTCTCCCTGTTTGCCCAGGAGGAGTTTGAATGACAGACATCTTTTAGGGGAGGAAGGAAAGGGTTTTGTTTTTGTTTTTAACTGGAAACCACAGAATCATAGAGTTGGAAGGGACCTCCTGGGTCATCTAGTCCAACCAACTGTACCATGCAGGACACTCACAACCCTATCGCTGACACTGTCAACTGCCACCCCCTTAAATCTTCACAGAATCAGCCTTTAAATAATATAATAAACTGCCTTGAACCACAAGGATAGGCAGGGTAGAAATGTTTTTTTTAATGCATAAAAATAAATTAAATAAGCATGCTTAGGATTGACCCGTAAATGCCACATTTTTCAGAATCTAAATGCCTTAGATCCTGAAAGTTACCCAGGCAGCAATTATGAAGACCTAGATCAGACCATATCATACTGACATATATCATATGACATATCCAGAATGTGTCCAAAATAGTCCACGCATGCAAGATATTTAATTAAAATTGACCAGAATCTATCTCCCGACTTTCTGCTTTAAGAAAGGGGGGGGGGGGAGACATAAGTCAATTCTTCAGCTAAATTCAAAGATTAAATATGATTAAAATTTCTGAAGAATGTAGGGCTTTTCTAGAAATAGACTACCACGGCCATCAAAATATTGATAGTCATTGGTAAATGACTTCTGGTGTTTAATCAATGTTATTTTTTTTATAATCCAATTCCCCCCCCCCCCCCCTTCAAGTCAGCCTTAAACACTAAACTACATTTCATCAAGGTTGGTAAAATGTTTAGAAAGGAACAGATGTCAAAATATGGGGACTGCCAATAATGCTGATGGAATCCAGTAATTTCTTTCCTGTCCAAAGGCAAAAGAATGAAGAATAATCTCAACTGTATACAATAATAGAAGATTTACTGCAACATTAATGGCTATAAAAAAAATAAAAGTACATAAAAGCTACCTCCATTTTTTTTCCCAAGCCATCTCTAAGGGCAGTGTTTTTCAATTTAAGGCAATTTTCACATCAAAGCAAAAGGGGGTTATGTATTTTTTAAGCCTTAAATATCTATAAAATGTCATGGATGGTTCAGACTAATGTATTTGTTGTTTCCAACTGCACATTAGACAATTGCATGGGGTAGTAATTGGCTCTAAACCTTCAAACACGTAGTTACAATTTCTCCTTTAAGAATGCTCCTCTTCTGGTTCTTCACAGATTGTAGCATTTAAATAAGAGTTGGGCTGAACAAGAGACATAAATATAGCAAAAAAAAAATACAAAACCCTTAGGACTTCATTCTTTTAAAAACTGCCCTCTAAAAACAAATCTACCCTGCAATTTGCAAACCGAATTTTCTACAGACTATTCTTGGATGTCTTTTGTGAATTAGGGGGAAAGTGACTCAAAAGACAGGACTGGTTAATCACAATTTTGCAATCATCCTCATATTGTAAAATTCGGATTTCTAGTGCGCTGATGGTTTTTAAAGAAGAAACAAACAATGCCAAGGAAAACTTCTTGGGGGGGGGGGGAAACAGGCAGGAAGAAGAATCAACGAAGGATATCTTTATAACCTCGCTTTCCGAATGAATACAGGTTGGAAAACGCAGAAATCGATCATGAGGACAAACTACCAAGGGTTGATATATTCTGCCCACCGTGAGTGTAAAAAGCTTCTGGAGGAAAGAGGAAATATTAGCTCTGGTTATGCACACAGTTCTGATCGCAATGGAGAGACCTATGGCCAATAGCACATCCTCATAGGACCTGTGGAATATTCTTCTCACAAAGGGGGAGGGGGATTCCATTCCAGCACCCACTTCCCTCTCCAGTGAGACATCCCGTTCATGGTGACCGGAGGGGGGGGGGAGCACCAAACAGTGTGCACACTCCTGCTCTCACAAGGCTGTGGCCAACGTTTATAAACCAAGAATTATTTCGCACCAAGGTTCCAATACACAATGGCTCTACTATACTTCCACGGTCCTTAGAAATGTTCACTGGAATTTTCTGAAAACGAAGATAACAGTGTCTTATTTTAAAGCATACAGCACTGCCACTGTATTGCTTCTGGGTTTACCCAGGGGGATGACTTTCAGGCCATCTTTGTTCCCAAGTTTCTTATAGCAGACATGCATGGAGACCGACTCCCCAAAAGATCTAAAGGTAAAGGTATCCCCTGTGCAAGCACCGGGTCATGTCTGACCCTTGGGGTGACGCCCTCCAGCATTTTCATGGCAGACTCAATACGGGGTGGTTTGCCAGTGCCTTCCCCAGTCATTACCGTTTACCCCCCCCCCCCCCCCAAGCAAGCTGGGTACTCATTTTACCGACCTCGGAAGGATGGAAGGCTGAGTCTACCTTGAGCCGGTCGTGTGGCCACGGAGCATGCGGCATACAAATATTTAAATAAATACATCAATAGAGTAACCGCAAACAATTCGGACATAAAACCCAGAATCTGTTTGATGGATGTGCGCAAGTTGTCACCGCAATGATCAGAGGCAAGGGACCAAGACACACCTCTGACTCTTCCTCATTAACCAGCAGTGTGTCGTCGGTTTGTGAACATATTCCGAAACCGGGCATAGAGTTTACCTTGGGTACGCTGCATAAAAACCAGAGGGGGTCTTTTTTATTTAGCCAAGTGTGAAATCAGATACATTATGCTAATCCTGAATAAAACGGCATTCCACTAGAAATACACACATCACAAGTGCCCTGTATTAAAAAAAAAAAATCAGTTAACTGGTGGGGGGGGGGCGAACTAAGCATAATCCTAAGAACATTTTCTTGATAGTAAACCAAATGAACAGACCCAAGTGGGGATCTGAGTAAATCCCCTCTCAATCCCTAGCAAACCAGAGTCCAACTCAAGTATTTTGAGATTATTCACAAGAATGTTATATTCAAGTGTTGGTCTGAAGCAGTAGAGCAGATTTAGAGTCCAGGGGCACGTTTAAGGCCAACAAAGTTTTATTCAAGGTACGAGCTTTCAGGTGCTTGTTGTTGTTGTTGTGGTTAGGTGCGAAGTCGCGTCCGACCCATCGCGACCCCATGGACAATGATCCTCCAGGCCTTCCTGTCCTCTACCATTCCCCGGAGTCCATTTAAGGTTGCACCGACTGCTTCAGTGGCTCCATCCAGCCACCCCATTCTCTGTCGTCCCCTTCTTCTTTTGCCCTCAATCGCTCCCAGCATTAGGCTCTTTCAGGTGCACACACACTTAAAGGTGTTGCTGGACTCTAAATTTCTCTCACAAGAACGTTGTTAGGATTGCATTGTAAATGCATCAATTTGAGACCCAAATCAAAGTCATTTCGGATGCAGGGAATTTTCCCCTGAACAAGTTTGCGTGCCGTGAAACTTTGTTCCATCCCAAGTGATAACGGAATTAAAACTCCCCTTCTTTCTGCAATCACAATGGGCAAAGCAGAGTACATCTGTTTCTTCCGTCTTCTCATTTGCAAGAGCTGCTTGCCAAGATCCTTCTGTATCAAAGCTCATGAAGCTATGCCGAAATTCATGTAAAATATTTTCCTTTATCTGCGTAATTATAAATGACAAGAACTTCCCTTTGGAATTCAGAAGTAACAATGTAAGTCTTCATTACTGGCCTGAGCCATTCCGGGTCCTCTCGATATAGACACAGGCTACAAACAGTGGAAACCCTGTTTTCATCACGCCGATCTCCACAAAGGTTGAGTTTCCTTACTTCAAACATTCCATTAGTCGCTTCTACTGCCAGTCAGGAATGTTTGCGACGAAGCAAATATTTATGTATTAGTCAATACCATTACATTAGGTAAAGGTAAAGGTATCCCCTGTGCAAGCACTGAGTCATGTCTGACCCTTGGGGTGACGCCCTCTAGCGTTTTCATGGCAGACTCAATACAGGGTGGTTTGCCAGTGCCTTCCCCAGTCATTACCGTTTACCCCCCAGCAAGCTGGGTACTCATTTTACCGACCTTGGAAGGATGGAAGGCTGAGTCAACCTTGAGCCGGCTGCTGGGATCGAACTCCCAACATCATGGGCAGAGCTTCAGACAGCATGTTGCTGCCTTACCAATCTGCGCCACAAGAGGCTCTTACCATCACATTATTGCACGTATGTGGGCAGCCTTGATTATTTTGTTGTGGTTGTTAAATGCAGTGCTTGCAGCTGGAATAGACGGGGAGAACAGGTGCGTCAGCACAGCACGTTGTCAATGGATGACACTGACACCTAAAGTTAAAAAAAAAATCAACCGATAATGCATTGCTAGGAAACTGTATACAAATTCAGAGTTGCTGTCCATTCAAATGACATAATATGAACAACCTTGGTGAGGGGGTGATGCTCAGTTTCAGATCCGATTTTGACACGCAGTGAACAACGATTCGATAGCAGGACTTCAATAAGAGGAACGGCAGCCGAACAACATCCTAAAATGGGAGGAGTGATTCTTTTTCTACCCAGCTGCTGAATCCTTAAGAAAAGCAAGGACAACCAATCTCTGAATCAGCACCCAAGCAAAGATATCCCGTAATGGGCTGGATCCAACCAGCTTTTCGGTGAATGTAGAAATAGGGCTATTGAAAACAAGCTATGATGGGGATCGTGTCCCCTACATGGACAACAGTCACATGGGTTGAGTTACAGTCATGAGGGTTGGGAGTTGAGGGCCACCATGTCGTAAAGGTTAAGAGTTGAGGCCTCAACTCTGGAGACTAGGCTTACCCATCAAGTCTTTGATATACACTCTGCCTTCCGCAGGCCTGAGATGAGTAAAACCCATCTTGCAAAGACCCACCACAGAGAACCTAGAAAACATCAACTGGAATCTTTGTTTATTTCGCCCTTCCTCCAAGGAGCGCTGCATGGTGTATGCCGTTTTCCCTCTCTTCCATTTTACTCTCCCCACACCTGTTGGGTACAGTTGATTCAATAACCTCCATGGCAAAACACTGATTCAAAACTGGTTTCTCTGAACCTTGCCTAGTACTATAAGCCCTCCACCAAGCTGAACCCTGGTTAGTATCGAGGATAATAAAGAATAACTCCAATCAGCTTTGAGTGCTGGAGGAATCCTAGTCTATCATGCCCTTGGTCCTATTCAGTTTACAGTCTAATTTTACCTTTATCTGTACCATTTCCTTTTAGAGCAATATATTCCCGGAGAATGGGTGCAGCAAGCCCTGAATGTACAATAAGTCCCCACACTAAAAAGGCAGGTGTCACTGACACAATAAACCCTAATAGCATCTTTCAAACTGTGAAAGATTTTTTAATACATAGATTTCCTCCCTAGTAGCCTGCAATGGCTCCTCTGGAACCATTACTCTCTCTCAGGTCACTCTAGAGCTATATATGCACACTAAGTAGGCATGCAGAAAGTCATTTAAAAGACTGGTGATTAAACAGAAAATAGTAATAATTACTCGATACAAGGCAGGACTTCAGTAGAGACAGAAAAGATCATTGCGGAGACTTCTTGTTTCAAAACCTAGTCAAATGGCCACCATTTTTAGTAGGAATTGCAATACCAAATAGTTGGCTTGCTGTTGTTCCACTTTTACCCCATTACTGGCCATGGTGAATAGTCCCCCCTGACTTCATTCGACTGTGATATGAAATCAGAGGTCTTCAATGGGTGAAGGACAGATATTAGACTACTGTAGCATCTCACAAAAATATCTGAGATGGGACATATTATAATTGCATCACGGCCTCATCAGTCTGGACCCCAAAAATGAAGATGGAGTGAAACTGTGGGATGCTAAACCCCCAAAGAGGCAAGTCCTTGGCCAAAGACTTCTCTTAGCGACACGCTAGCTGCACTGACTCTCAAAGGAAATCTATGATCAATTCAGCTGAAAGGATCAATATTTAGAGGTCTTTATGAAGACCCATGTCCTGAGACAAGAAATGACTGGGCCAGAAATGTGAAGCCCAAGTGAAGACGGAAGGAAGTATAGAGATTCAGGGGCATGGCAATTGTAGCCTTAAGAGTAGATGGCTCATTTTCTGTTCAGTGAAATGTCAGCAACAGGAGACATCTCTCAGCCCACTGTCGAGTGGAACTGGAATGGGTATAACGGTCCTACCAATGTAAGGCAAATGTTGCAGTCTTAAAGTCAGCTAGCTTGGGATAAGAGAGAATAGGATGGGCAGAGGGTCCTATTTAACCACCAAAGAGGCTTTGCTGGGGACGACGGAGTCATGTCAGATGAAGACTACAAGAAGACAGGTCATTGGGTAAGACTGGAGGGGAGGAATTACAGCTGGATCCAACCAACATAATGCCCCACATTGTGCATATCCAGTTCCAGGAACTTCTGCTTTAGAGTACTAGACCAGAGGTAGTCAAACTGCAGCCCTCCAGATGTCCATGGACTACAATTCCCATGAGCCCCTGCCAGCGTTCGCTGGCAGGGGCTCATGGGAATTGTAGTCCATGGCCATCTGGAGGGCTGCAGTTTGACTACCCCCGCAGAAGACCATAAGATCCATTACACTGCTATTTGTACCATCTGCAACGTACACAGGATGCAAGCCAATGCACCCAAAACAGGATTCATTTTTCATTCTCTCGACTGTCTTTTGGTCCCTTCCTCCCCCCACACACACACTGCTCTTTAGTTTATTTCATATCCCCCCCTTTTTTAAAAAAAAAATCACTTTGAACAAAACTAGCCAACTTTTGCAAGGTATGGAGACTTCCCATTTGGAGTTGGGGAGGGGGGAGGCTGGGCTATATAAACCTTCCTCTAAATGAATGCAAAAAAGACTATCGTTGAAATCTTTAATTACATTGCGAGTCCTAGCCTATATTCTTATTTGCCGTTTGGTCGAGGGGAAATTATAGATCTTTAGGGGGTAATTTTTATGAAAATCTACGGGGGGAGAAATGGAAACGCATCAGAGGCGTCATTCTGCATCAGATAATGAGAAATGTATTTCCCCCCCCCCACCATAACCAGTTTTCCAGCCACTGCAAAATGATGATATGACTGTTTTCTTCTGGCCCCATTATCCGAGCACTTGAACCCCGGCTAACAATGAGTTCATACAGAAGGAAAAGTGCTCGGCTTTAATTGTATGTATTTAGTCACGCAAACCAGAGGCAACGGCCTGAGAAAGACTGCTTAGCCAGTGACAGCTTTTTGCTTTGAGAGCCGGCTTCGGAAAGCTATTACAAATTGTGCCGATCTATTCAAGGCCGTGGCAGGGGAAAAACAAACACACACACACAAAATCATTCCTCACTCCACCCTTTTTTTTTTTTTAACCTGGTTTCTGAAATAAAGGGTTTTGCTTTCGTTCTTTCTCTCCCTCTCTCTCTTTCTCTCTTTTTTCTTTTCTGTATACCCACAGACACACCAACATGTGCACAATTCTGACCGACCGCTAATTTCGTTCCAGTAAACATCATTAAAAATTTGAAGACACTGGAAGAATGTGTGGTTGATGTTAAAAAATCTCCCTCTGTCAATCAATTCTGCATGTCTGCATGAAACCGATGATCACATCATCATGTTAGTTTGCCTGACTTGTTCAGTACAAAGAAGGTGGGGACCGTTTTCTCAAGCAGGGATGTCAGCACTTGAAAAAAAATCAATCACCATCTGGGCTCCTTTTCCAGCACGGGGCGGGGGGTAGGGGGTAGGGAAGGAAGCGGGGGGAGAAAAAAACCCTGGTTAAGAATACCCTCGAACAAATAAGTTGGAAAATGTTTGAAAATAAACTGCAGGGTCAGAACAACTTTATAATAAAATTTGAAAGGCAAGGTGATGGAAGCTTTTAAAAAAAACAGAGCAAGAGAGAGAGAGAGAGAATCATGCAGAGCTGGTGTGCATTTTCTGCATCATAACCTTGGTTCTAAAAATAAGCCACAACACCTACGGACCAAAGGCATGTGAACCGAATGCAAACAAGTTTCCGTTTCGAAACCTGGGAGGTTCTCTTTTGCTCCCTGCGGAAGGCTCCCCGGGTACCTTGGAGCGGACTTTCTCTTATCTGAAATGGATGACCCTCTTTATAGACCGCTACAGCCCTGTACAACATAATGAGGAGACTCTTTAATTTCAAACACTTAAACTCCATTAAAGCCCGAGGAAGAAATGCATCCGACTCGCGTGGCGTCCCTTTCACTGTGATTTAACAACCACACGGCAGCTTGGCTCGACTTTTTCTGCTCTGGGAAGTTCCATTAACTTACATAACAAGAATGCGGGACCGCTGGTGGAAATAAACCGTTCTACCTTGATTAATCTTGCACTCATTCTGCACCTCCGTAGGCCTTTTTAGGGTTCCTTCCTCTCACCTGCTAGTCTGCATCATGTTGTATATTGTTTGGGGGGGGGTATCGGGGAGGGGGAGAGTTTCTGTTCCATAAATAACGTGCTTCAGTGGGGAAAAGTTTCCAAAGTCCCGAGAATTATTAGACGCCGTTGTTCCGACCGCTATCCCACACAATGCTCCACAATTAATCAAATCGTAAAACAGTACAAGAACTCACAATACACAAATAGCCGAGGGAAAGATAAATTGATCTTTGCAGAGGCTGTGCCCCTCCTCGGTAGCGCGGCTGTGTGAAAAATACCAGTTTAAAAAGGATGCTGAGACAGCAGAAGCATTTAATACTTTACAAACAGTTACCTAAGCCAATGTCCAATCGCTAGACAGTACAGTAATGTGACCTACATACGAACAAAATCATTTTTTTTTTTAATACAGGGGTGGGAAGCGAAGGCCAGCCATTTATTCCATGGGTAGTTAACATGAGCACCTTGTCTGAAATGCTTTTCTGTTGTTCTCTTAGGTGTATTTTTTTTTAAACTGCCATAATGAAACTAGGGATTCACCTAGTGTACCTATAAGTTTCATTACAGCAATATATTTTATAGTCCGTATTTGCAACAAGCTACTTGAGAGCCGCTTCAAAATATTTCCCCCCTCTGTTAAACTTTGCTCTGTTTCACGTATACCTTTATGGCGATGCTGTAGGCCTCAACGTCGTTCTCTTCTCTAAAAGCCAGGTTTAAAAAAAAAAAATCATTCTTTAAAGCTCAGCCTTTGGGTACTATTCCGCTACAATTTAAGCACTGAATTGTCATGGGAGAAAAGCCCTGAGCATTTGTTTAAACTTTTTAGTGGGGTTTAAAGTGCTCAATGAAGGCTGAACTGCAGCAATTCTTTTTGGGTAACTTACCCTGTTCAAATATTTAGATTGTTCAGAAAAAAAAAATATGCCTACGACTTGGTTTTCACTGTGCGTTACCGCACTCTGCGTAACGGCGGTAAAGGAAAAGTTTTCATAAGTGTCTGTTAAAATTAAGTAATGGGACTTTGTTTTCACATTTCAAACAAATAACAGTTTAGGGCTCAAATGTAGTGAGTCCCAGTGCAGTTCTGCAAACAAAGTAAATCGGTCTTAGCACAGAACAAAGTAAGATGTTTAAAAGATGTTTTAATGAACTGAAGGTTGGTATTTTTTTTTTAAATAGACCCTTTAAAAGCTGAAATGTTGGCCGCTGTTTAAATGCTCCAACAAGCTGAACTGAGTTGATTCAGAAAGTGGAGAGTCACCATCTTGATCCATGCCTGTGCATGCACATGAAACTTTACACCCAGAATTAAACTTTTGTTAGTCTTCAAGGTGCCACAGGACTCAAACCACTTCGCCTGGTCAGGCCACAGTGGCCCACAACCGACACCTGGTCTAGACCAGGGGTAGTTAACCTGTGGTCCTCCAGATGTCCATGGACTACAATTCCCATGAGCCCCTGCCATCATTTACTGGCAGGGGCTCATGGGAATTGTAGTCCATGGACATCTGGAGGACCACAGGTTGACTACCCCTGGTCTAGACAACACCTCCCACAGCCATCTGCATAATGTATAACCTTTCTTAAGAGCAGACATTACCAAAGACACCCAAGCCCAGAAAAATCAACTTTTAGAAATCTCTACACAGCTACGCAACTGTTTCCTGCCATATGCTCTTATCACTCTCTTTAAGATAACCAAGAATGCTGGCTTGATTGTGCCAACCACATTCCATGGTTCAAAACAAACACACAGAGGACTCCTTGGTGGTTTATATGACTGTAGAGTCTACGTCCCCGAGAAAAGAGGTCCTGAACCGACCAACTGCACATTTTTGTTTCTTCAAGAGAGTGGTGTTGATGTCATTACAATTTTTTTCTTGCAATTTGATGCATGGTTTCCTTTTTAACCCTACCTTTGCTGACACCCCTCCTTTCTCTGTGCCCCAAACAGTGCGCTTTCTGCCCAGTATAGTCACTATGATTCTCTATGAACCCCCCCCCTCTGGTCAATTACCCCTTTCTTTAGTGTGCAGCATTTCCCTCTCCTCCAAAGACCCAATGGCCCCTTTTTCTCCCTTACCCACATGTCTAAGCTCCTCTTGTTCTTGCATCAATCTGTGACGAGGCGGAGTATTTCTTCTCTCACACTTTTGCCTCCACCTAAGCCCATTCAGCAGGAACATTATACAAGGCATCCCTACATGGGTGTTGGCCATGCAATGGCTGGCTGGTTGGCTTCCACAGGCCAGAAGAGGCAGTGCCCACTACAATGTACACTTCTGAATCTAGGGAGATAGGCATTCTCCCTTTCCTATAAGGGTGCCACGTTCCCTTGGCATACTCAAGGATGTGTTGTTATCCGGTATGGCCCTTATGCAGTAAGCCAATTGCTTTTCTTCTCTGTTCAGAAGCATGCCCACTTCCGCTGTCGTACAATCCCTGGCTGAGTCCTGGCATTCATAGAATCATAGAATCATAGAACCATAGAATGATAAGAGTTGGAAGGGGCCATACAGGCCATCTAGTCCAACCCCCCTGCTCAACGCAGGATCAGCCCAAAGCATCCTAAAGCACTCTTAAAAACCCATGCAAGAAACCGAGCCCTCATATTAATTAAATAAGAAAGAGAGACAGGGAGATAATTCGGAAAACTCTGAAGACCCAATTCTACTGCAAAAAAAAATCGAGGGGGGAAAGAGCATAAACCCAATAGCCAGAATACTGGATTTCATGTTTGTCCTTACAGAGAGAACTCAGGGCAAAAATATGAATGATTTTAATGGACGTCTGCAATGTAATGAACAAGCTTTCAAAGATCCCTAAATTCTCATAGCATGAACATACAGATGAAGCTAGCTGATGAGAAATGATGGCTTTAAACAGGAATGTTGCAAAATGCAGATGATCTGCAAGAACAATAGCTCGTAAATCCATTGATGACAAAGAGACTTGGGATTTCAGTCATCAAACTCACTTATGAAGTTGGTTGTAACTTACAAGAATACCCCCTCAAGTGTTCCTTGCTGCGTACAGTCATTCTCATTGTTCCGGCATTGTTCTGTTCTCCTCCTTTGATTCTGAATAGTTGCCTACTTGTACCACTCAGACCTTCTAAACATGTACAGAAGGCTGCCAAAAGCTAGGCTATGCTGCATAATTAAGCATCAGCAAAGCTGAGTTTATACACCAAGTCAAAGCGTTTCTTTTAAAAATCCACCTTCTAAAAGAGCCAAAACAGCTTTGGAAGAAGAAGAGTTGGTTCTTATATGCCTCTTTTCTCTACCCGAAGGAGTCTCAACGTGGCTTACAATCACCTTCCCTTTCCTCTCCCCACAACAGACACCCTGTGAGGGAGGTGAGGCTGAGAGAGCCCTGATACTCCTGCTCAGTCAGAACAGCTTTATCAGTGCTGTGGCAAGCCCAAGGTCACCCAGCTGGCTGCATGTGGGGGAGTGCAGAATCAAACCTGGGTCCCACCCTCTGTCCCTGGACTCTAGCCTGTTTGCTCTCAGATGCTCCTCAGTGCCTGGAGCCAGCAGCAGGTAAGGGGAGAGGGCCCTGGGCAAAGGGTCATGCTGGTTTGCCCATATTGGAGACATCTCTCAGGACTACAGATTGGTTGTCTTGAAAATCAGAGTTTTGCATAACATGATGTTGTGTGAATTAGGGGAAAGACTAAATTTCAAGTCAGGAAGAAGGCTATCTGTATGGCAGAAGAAAGCTGTTCACCTTCTCCCTTGGAGCAGAGCAGGTTGTGAGTCCTCTTTAATTATCCCCCTCGGTAACGACAGGTTTAAATGTACAATAGTCAGGCAGCAAAACTGCATGCAATTCATCACAGTTCTTTCTGACCTGGAATACTTTTAGATTTGATATTTAAATTATTAGTAATAAAGGGAAGGGGGGGGTACAAAGGGGGAAAAATACATTTTCAATCCCACCTTCACATTTCCTTAGATCTTAACCTGACATTAATGAGGAAATACACATAGAAATGACGCTCGGCCTGCAGGATAAAATGGCTCATATACTATGTTGATGTTAAGATGAAAGAAAACCCAGAACAAAGACACTACAGTATTGCAGAGATAACGCTGAAATTCCGAAATATTTGTATTTGTCAACAAAGCAAGAAATGCCCATGACAAAAATATATTAAAAAATACACCTGTCACCTTATTTGACTGTATAACAAGTATACTGCATATATTACTGCATCACCTTGCTAGGCTTCCAAGCAATCATTTACCATACAATTTGTGTATGCTCCAATACATATTTTCCCCCCATCTGGCCCCCTGTGCCTGTGCCTGTTCCTAGTTCCCAATAATAACCAGCCATAGGCAGCCTCATATTTTCAATGAACAATGAGGATTATTACCCTTATCCATGATTCCTCTATATATTTGTGAAACGGCCTGGGAGGTGGAACGTGTCCGGCTGTCCAGGTTGGAATAGGGCCAATCAGGGTGCAGCCAGCAAAGCTCACTGCACCCTGATTGGCCCTGCCCCTGCAGCTCCCACCCTCTGTCCCGGGACTCTAGCCTGTTTGCTCTCAGATGCTCCTCAGTGCCTGGAGCCAGCAGCAGGTAAGGGGAGAGGGCCCTGGGCAAAGGGTCGTGCTGGAGGGCCTGCTAGCGAGGGCCTCCTGGCCTGCTGACTGCCTGCTAAGGAGCTCTGTCCCAGGCCTGCTAACAAGCTGGCCAGCCCCTGCCCACCCCACGTGATCTGGCTGCAAGCTACGGCCCAAAGCTACCTTAAGCTGCCTGGCCGCGGGCCAGGGGAAGGGACCCTTTCAAGGCCCGTTCTTAGGAACGGGCTTTGAAGCTAGTAACCTATATAAAATCCAAGAAGAGGCTGAAGAATTTATCCAAGGTCATCACAGCAATGGAATGCAGGGTACAGTGTAAGACTCCCCAAGGATTATGAATATCCCTTTCAAGGTAGAGACTGGATATCTGAAGAACTAACTCATCAAATCTCAAAAGCTAAGCAGGGTTGGCCCTGGTTAGGATCTGGGTGGGGGACCACCAAGGAATGTCAGGGTCGTTGCGTGGAGGAAGGCAATGGAAAACCACCTCTCTTAGTCTCTTGTCTTGAAACTCTACAGCAGGGGTAGTCAAACTGCGGCCCTCCAGATGTCCGTGGACTACAATTCCCATGATCCCCTGGACTACAATTCCCATGATCCCCTGGGCTCCTGGTAATTGTAGTCCACGGACATCTGGAGGGCCGCAGTTTGACTACCCCTGCTCTACAGGGTCACTATAAGTCAGCTACAACCTGATGGCACTTTACCCACACACATTGCTACCAAACCTTGGCTACATAGCCAAACCACACTTATCCTTATTCATTGCCTTCGTGCCCTCTACCCTTGTTTTAGGGTTGCATTTCTACATGCACATCCTTAGAAGTAAATCCCACTGAGCTTAGGAAGTAAATATGCATAAGATTGGGCTGAAAGGCTATGAAATAACACTTTTATTTATTTAAAGTTCCCAAGAACACCACGGGACATTCATAATTAAAAAAAACAAGAAGTAAACAAAGAAAGAGAAGCCTTGTATTAGGTTTTCCTAAAATACGAAATATGATGATATGGAACTAAATCAAAGAAAAGACAGGTGGGCCTCAAATTCTGGAAGGGGTTCAACAGTGCCAAGTCTTTGTTAGGGGTTCTGGATACATGCAGTAAACACTCCAAATGATTGATTTCCGGATGTGAGAATATCTCCGAGTTCCCCACATAAGGAAATTAGGAAGTCAGAAATCGCCCTTGGTAACAAGGGTGGTGGCTAAGTCACATCAAGTTGCAGAAGAGTTATGGGGAACTAGCAGGATTTTCAAAGCAAGAGATGAACAGAGGTGGTTTATCATTGCCTTTCTCTACATTCCATCCTTGGACTTCTTTGGTAGTCTCTCATCCAAGGGCTGTCCAGGGCTGATTCTGTTTAGCTTGCAAGATTTGAGGAGACTGGGCTAGCCCTGGGCCCATCCAGGATAGGAGGAATAAGAGCTGTAGGCTCCCATAAATCAATCATTTTTCACTAACAGACATTATCGAATTCAAGTGGGTAGCCGTGTTGGTCTGAAGTAGCATAACACAAATAGAGTCCAATAGCACCTTTAAGACCAACCAATACCACCTTTAAAATTGAATAAATCTTTGTAGAATTTATCAGACTCTCTCAAAGCGATCTGACACAGCAAGAAACCCAACCAGCTTGGGGCATCGAAGACCCTACTACTGATGGACTCACATACCTTAACAACAGTGAGGTATACATGCTCCAGTAGATGTGTATGGGAACAACCACAAGGTTCCACATTATGGGGGACCCACCAAATGGATTGGCCTGCTTGATATGGTTATGAAGCCAGACTCTTCTGACATTCAGGAAACAATGCAAAACTAAATTATTCAGGGGGGCATTCCAACATAGGTTAATAAGGCTATATTAATAAGGGCAGTGAGGAAGAACATTGCCCCCTGTTGGGTGCCCTTTGGGTGTCCTTCAAGTGCTAGTGCTACTGTTTCCTAGCACTGGGTTATGGAACATTGATGGCCCCCTCCTAGCCCACATGACTAGATATTGGTAGGAGGGTCAGGTTAGGTTTCGCCATCTGCGGTTTTCCTGTTTATTGAGGGATGTCCTGTTTTTAATGGGGTTTTATTTGGGTTTTATGATGGACTGTTGGAACCCGCCATGAGCTGGCTTCAGGAGTGGTGGGCAATAAATCACATGATGATGATGATGATGATGATGATGATGATGGAGGAATGCTTGGGAGAGATACTCTAAAGAACGGACTGTGGCCTATTCCACGTCATTTATACTGTTTCTGCATATATTTATCCTACAATGTCATTTCTGCATTGTTTAACAAGTCATGTTTCTGCTTGGTTTCAAATTTATGCAATCCTATTCTTTTTTTAATTGGAAGTCCCATCCTATGGATTGCATTCCATTACACTGAGGAATCTGCCTCAAGTCTTAGTAAGAAAGGCAGACTATAAAGAATGTAAATTCTTTAAAATCTAATCCTCAAGTCCAGGAGAAGTGGTTCACGGGCTGGGTAAGGACATGGACCTCCAATGAAATTCAGAGAGCTGGAGCTGTTTTTTTGTACCCTGCTTTTGACTACTCAAAAGAGTCAGTGGCTTATAATCCTTCCTCTTCCAACAACAGACACCCTGTGAGGTAGGTGAGGCTGAGAGAGCTCTGAAAGGACTGTTGCTGGCCCTGGGTCTCCCATCTAGAAGAGTGGGGAATCAACCCCAGCTCTCCAGATTAGCATCAGCTGCTCATAACCACGGCACCAAGCCGGCTCTCAATTTAGTGAAAAGGTCTTAGGCTAAAAATGATTGACCAAGACCACCACCACCACCCACCCAGCCTTCAGAAGCAACACAGCTCTACACTGCCCTGGTTGGATGAGCTGATCTTTCCTCCTAGTCCAATCAAGAGCCCCAAAGAGGAGAAAACCATTACTTCTCTCCAGCCATTGTCTACACCAGGAGTAATCAACCTGTGGTCCTCCAGATGTCCATGGACTACAATTCCCACGAGCCCCCACCAGTATTTGTCCATGGACACCTGGAGGACCACAGGTTGACTACCCCTGGTCTACACCATCCAAGAAGTTCAGGTATGTTCTATACGCGCATTGTCCGGCCAGTGCCTATTTTCCCCAACTCAAGATGGCACTGCTTACCAATGCTAGAGCCTGAGATGGGAGCTCCGGCTTTCATTTCTCCTCTGGAAACGCTACTGGTGTTGAGAGTCACAATGGCTCAGCGTACAGAGTGGGGAGGGGGTGAAGATCCCATTGGCAGACAGAAGTACATATGAATTCCATTTCTACCTTTTCTTCCACTCTGAATAAGCTCAGCTTTTGACACAGAAGGTGTCAGACACTGTAATCAAATTTAAAGAGGCAAGTGATGCTATGTATTCTCTGCACCAAGGAGAGGGAGGAGGGGGGGAGAGGAGGGAAAAAAAGGATATTCACAATATAATCACAATGCCAGTGAGCCCATTGTAGCTCTGCACTGTGTCCTAGAATTCAGCTCTGACTGGCCCGCGTTGGAGGGAAATGGCTTTCGGAATTACACCTCCTCAATTATATGGTGTGCACGTGTAATTGACACCCATTTCTCTCTTTCCACAATTCAGATTTCCAAATCAGCCTCCTAAATAAACTCAATTGACAATTTCAGAAATATCCTCATCTTGAAGCGTGGTAAGTAGGAAACTTATAGAGGGGAAAAGATGAAGGTTTGGCTCGGCTTCCCTGATAATTGGAACCGGAAAAAAATGATTTACAAAAGGGAATGAGTGATGCTGACACCCCATCCATCCTGCCACCTCCCCTTCTAATCCTCAGACAAGCTCAGTTTGCCAAATTCAAATGACCCGTGATGCCATTTTGCAACCAGGAAGCCATGAAAGTTGCAGTTGTGGAAAGAACTCCCCACAGAAAACAGGAGCGGATATTAATTTTATTTAAAATTGCTAACTTTTTTTCCCCTCTCTCGCCGGGAGACGCCAGCGTGGTCGGCAGAAATGGAGGACATGTGGCGGGTTCTTGTCTCTTAGGTGGCCCAAGCTCTGTAGCTGAGATATCTGATACCACATTGTCAGATGTATTCCAAAAGATCTAAGATAGGACATTCTGGTTGGCGATCAAAGATTTCGGTCAGTGGTGTCTGCAGATAGAGGCATTCTGAAGGCTTCTTGACTGGTTTGAACCTGGGCCTCCCAAGTAGACACAACTGAAACATTGAGAAAGGCTATTAGGATCCTGCTACAAAATAGCCACCATGGGAGTCCCAACCAATGACATAATAGCTGCCATGGGAAGCAATTATTCAAGTTCTAGGTCAAGTATCCTCCCTGTTGATAGAGGTAACTATTTCTGAATGGGTACCCCCTACAGGTCTGAAGATGATGCCTCTTCTGAAATACTTCCTGCTTCAAAGAGGTGAAGAAAAGCCAGGATTGGCTCATTCCTTTGAGGGAGAGCTGCTGGTGGATGATGAAAAGGGGACATCCAGGAATATGTTGGTGGGTGCATGGGATCACAACTTAAGGCAAAATCCAAACCAGACCAAGGCATAGCTGAAGCATGTGTACACCTGATTTCTGCTGCTGTAACTTGGAGCAGTCATCTCAGTTGAACAACTAATTTCAAGCTCCAAAGAGGAACCTGCCCCATCGAAAAACCTGACACTGTATCCTAATAATGTAGATAGAGATTTGCTTGTATCTGAAGCAAGTTCTAGTTGCTTGGGTTAATTCTAGGCTAGGATCCAGGTTTAAGCCACAAGTTTTCCAGGGAAGCCCTCGAGAATCAATATAAGACTAGCAATGAAGCCCAGGATTACTAGGCAGAGGTAGACTTTGGTAGCAATCCAATGAACGTCTCTTGCTTTGAAACCCCTATGAGGTCACTGTAGGTCATCTGCAACTTGAAATTTCTCAAGGGCAGATTATTTTCAGTGTCTCTTCTGAGTAATAATCCCCATCCCTTGACTGTTCATTATGGTCGCCCTGTGTTAATATCCTTCACCATTGCCTGGTATTTCACATGCCCCTGTTTATTTGCACTTAAAACTCGCCGATAATACATACCGGAGTTCTCTCATTCTCTTAAATACTAGCATGCGTCAGTCAAAGTTTAAAACACCAATTTAGCCTCTCCCCCCCCCCCCCCGCTCTGGAAAAAAAAGCTGCAGAAATTAAAATTATTTAAGGCTAACAAAGTGGGAGGGAACCACGTTTGACAGAGAATTCCCGGTGACTTGAGGATGCAGAACATGTGCCGATTCAGCCCTGGGCCATTAATGTCTGGAACCGTTGCAATTACCGCATGTGTAATACAGGGAATGTAACAAGGCCCTTTTGCGAGCTACCCTGGGCCTGTTCTCTGAGCCACATCGAACACTAAGTTTAAACGAAACTGCTCCCAAGTTTCCTAAATGGTTTAATAAAACATATACTGACTGTAATATTCAGTTTATAGTAGAAAACTATCGCCCCTTGGTTTGAAAAATGACCTCCAGTTGGCAATTTTGCTCTCAGCTTCATAGATTATGGTCCACTGTTGGTCATTTACTTAGTCCACAGAGCAATACTTTTCCATAACAAGCTCAAACGGCAATCAGTATTTGTAGCCTCGGCAATCCGAGGATAATGCGCCACAGCGCATTCTATTCTGCAACGAAGCCAAAGGAATAACAACCTGGTGACACTGACACACGGAGGAAAGGAATGCTTATTCCCCTAACGCTGAGACATCTGGGGGGGGGGGACGGGGGGACGGGGGTAAGAAATACATTTCTTTGCATTTCCTTTTTTTTATTATTTGCAGATTCCTGTTGGCTTTTATGTGTTCAATGAAAAATTTAAAAACCCTCTTTAATTCGATTCTCTTTCACTAATGACATTTGGCTTTGTATCGCCTTTAAGTCCATTCTTATTTTAATGCACTGGAGCAAAAGCTAGATCCTATTAGAGCTGATCAAATTCAAGGAAATTAGCAAAATACCCTAAAGTTATAAAATCTCGATCGTCATAACGGATTCAGGACTTAATGTCGAAGTGGCATTTCTCTGATGCTACTCCGCTACACCGGGACAGAGAAAACCGACTCTGCAAGTTTTAGATGGCAAGATCTGAAAGCACGATATTACGAATCCTGACCCTTAACGGTTATTGCCATATCAAATGATCGACATCCAGTCCACTTCAGAAAATCAGGTTCCCACCATTCAGAGATACCCCAACACAGCAGAGTGTAGTTTATTCTGACAGCTATTCATTTGGAAGACAGGGATTCTTTAACTTCTAAAGAAGTTTCATGCAACTAAGACAATCACATGAAATGCAGCCCTCTGCTTTCTTCTCTAACGGCACCCACTTGTTACCTTGGGCTAGCCAAAGCAACCATGTCCCCCCTGTTCTGAAGCCCTTTCACCGGCTGATGAACTAGTTTCCGGGTTCAATGCAAGGTGTTAGTGCTGACCTTTAAAGGAACAAGGAACCAAAAGGCATCCAGGATCATTCTTCTAGGTACAGTTGAAGTTGGTCTGCGGTGGCCCACTCAACTACCTTTCCCAAAAATACTAGATACGAAATGGGATGGTAGTTGGCAGGGTCCCATTGGTCTAGCAGTGGGTTTTCCACTGTACCACATGTATGGAACCTATGAGGTACCCTTCGACAAGGAAAGTATCACGACTCAGAGGCAGAGCATATGTTTTTTTTTACCACAAAAAGTCCCAGATCCAAAAATCAGCGTCTTCAGTTAAAAGATCTCAGGTAGCACCTGCTAGGAAAGGCACCATTTTGCTTCAGTCCCTGGCAATAAACCGTTCTGAGCTGGATATACCAAGGTGAGACTTGACATAAGCAGGTTCCTTACAACGTAATCTCTTCCCACCGGAAAACGAGAAGGCAGGTTAATGGCGTACCAAGAGGACAATGCCTTAACAAAGGTATTTAAAACGTAATAAATCAAACTGCTGCTTTCGCGTACTGAATTATATTTGCAGTCTATTTTTTACCAGGTCATGCAGGGCCTTCATGGGTAGTTTGGGAAGACCCTGGAGGTTCTCCTGCCTGAAAAGGAAACTAACCTGACCTGTTCGTTTCAGGCCTTGCATTTTGTTTGGCAGATCTGATTCAATTTCATCCCTAAATCAATTTAGAAGTTTAGACGAAAGACGAGATTCAATTTTTCAAACAGGAGGAAGACGGCCCTTTATGTGGATATTCGGCACTGGATTTACATGCTTGTCTCATTAATACTATTGGGCAAGGAGACAATACAATTTTTATGATTTAGGAAAAAAGCCTTTTAGTTTGAGAAGTAGCAATTTCCTTTTTCAAAAACATCTTTCATTTTTAAAGCAATAAAAAGTGGCATATATGTCCCATACCATAATGGATTAATTAAGGAATATTATGTTTATCCTAAGTCCTGACCAAGTTGTACATCTTCATAACTCACTCATAAAAAATTAATGCATTTTCCAACACTCCGTAATGATAGATCACCTATTTTTTTTTGCCATACCTGTTCAGAATAAATTGTTCCAAATTGGATTATTCTCAAGCACAGTGAGCAGCGGTCAAGAAAAAAATGGCCTTGTTATTTTAGGGATTGACAGAGCTCTGCACCAAACTCTTCATCTTCTCACTGTGTCTTTCAACAGTCTACTCCCACTGGTTTGAAATAGGGGTGTGCAATTTTTTTATCCGGTATTTTTCAGTTCGGTTCTACTGGACCCTCCCCCAAAATTTAGGATTACAGAAAAATCCCAGATCCCAATATTGGTATGGGTAGACCGTTTTTGTTTTGTTTTTGTTTTTTTAGACCAGAGGTCTCCAACCCCCGGTCTGCGGCCCGGTACCGGGCCGTTAAGGCCATGGTACCGGGCCGCCAGCGGCCGCACCTGCCTTCCCCTCCCCCCGCAGCGAGAGGGGGGGAAGAGGCAGGCGCGGCCGCTGGAGCCGCCGCGCATGCGTGTTTGCGCCCCTGCTGGCGAAAACGCGCACGTGTGGCTGTTCTGCACATGCGCGTTAGCACCACCTAGTGGCGAAAATGTGCGGCAACTGCGCGTGCGCGTTTACGTGCAGCTGCTGTGGCCGAGCCGCCGGCTCTCTCCCACCCTCGGAGGCGGTCCCCGACTACAAGAAGGTTGGGGACCGCTATTTTAGACAATTCAGTCTTGGTATTTAAAGGTGTTTGGGGGATATATTTTCAGCTCAGGAAAATCTGAATGCACACTCCTATTTTAAAACCGTTCTATTATTTCCACACGAATTCCTGTTTCGACTATAATACAGTGCACACTTTCTTTTTTTGCTTGTCACTCAATGTGGGCGGTACAAAAATATGCACACTCATTTTAAAAAGCTAAATCCCAAATAGGAACATACAGATGTTCCTTATTTAAATTAGCTGTTGGCGTTTAATTCTACCAATCGCATAAGTGTTCAAAATTTGCAAAATTTCTATGTATTCCACATTTTGCAACAGCCTGATTCTCCAGCAGTAGAAAAGAGCACGAATCCAGTAGCACATTAAAGGCGAACTTTAAGCTCAAATCCTGACACATCTTTTGTTAGTCTTTAAGGCGCTACTGGACTCCTGAAGTGAGCTCACTAAAGTCCATACATAGCCTGCCACATATTTTGTTAGTCTTTTCATGAAACCTGGGATTGCTTGACAGCCCAGGAAGCGTTTCCCAAATGGGTAGGAGTTAATTAATTTATAGGCTGATATGACCATACATGGTCATGTCAACTGGTCCCGCCACCCCAATAGCCAATGATGGGCCTGGAGAGGATGGGAAGGGGAGGGGCCTAAAGTGGGCATGTCCGGAGCTCTGCTTCCCAACCATATTCTGCATGATCGTGCCACTTCTGGGGTTTCTTGAAGCCTGGAGAATGTTTCAGGGATTTCTCAATGGACCTAGAGCAAGGGTAGTCAACCTGGGGTCCTCCAGATGTTCATGGACTACAATTCCCATGAGCCCCTGCCAGCAAACGCTGGCAGGGGCTCATGGGAATTATAGTCCATGGATATCTGGAGGACCACAGGTTGACTACCCCTGACTTAGAGAACTTGATCACTTGACTCCTTTCCTTGCCCCCAGTGAGCAGCGCAAACATCATGAGAATCCCATTTCCCAAAAGCACACCACTGTGTTGTGTCAAAGGGCATCCATTTCAGACTAGACATAATATTTTTGGATCTGCTTCAGAATGGATCTGCTCAAGGTAGACACCTAATATCCACTGCTGAAACCTCCCATTAAGAAAACTGTCATTGTCTGTGCGCCGGTTGATATGTGCAATTATACCTAAATTGATCCAGAAGCTTCTTTAACAAGGTAACACTATGCAACAGGGACTCTCTATTCATGAAGGGCATTCCTTCCCAGAAGAGTTCAGCACAAGAGCCATTCCGATGAGTGAATCTCTACAGATGTAGGAACTTAAGACAGCTCTCTTGAATTAAAAGTTGAGTTTTGACTGAAGGAGAGAACAGGTGACAAGGGACCTTAGTCCAGCTGGTGGCAAGAACCTTTTTTACATGTCCTTTAGAAAATTCCCCCCTTCCACCACTCACTCCCCAAATGCACAGTGATCGGTGATTATTATGGTATACAAAATGGCCTTTAGGACAGAAAGTCGTAATTTTCAAAACAGCACATTTCTTTTTGCACGCGGATGTATATATTTCTTAAACGTTTGAAATGCAATCCAGTAAATTAGGATTCATCTGCTTTAGCCTGCATGGCCAATGTTCTCTGCCTACAATTCAAATTATCATTGTTTCCGTTCTGAAAAAATAAACTGAGCAAGAATGCTAAACCAGTCAGAAGCCATATTTGGTGGGTTTATTCTGTAGCAAAAAAATTCACAAACACCACAGTTGATATATCACATAGCAACCGCTTGATGGCTAGTGTCAAAAATATCGCTGTGGCTGAAATAAGGAACAAGTCTGGCCATTCGAAAATTTAAAAGCTGAGGTGTGGTATATTTTTGTGGAGCTGTTTTTTAAAAGATACATTTGATCTTTGCCGTTTTACTCCCCAATGGGTTTAAAGTGATTAGTCGCTATGCTCACCGAAGGAAATAAAATTTCCTTTAAAAAGCACTCTGCCTATTCACACAAAGTTGAGATTGCCGTTGAAAAAGAACAGAAGAGGATCAGCTAACATTGGTAATGCCTCTATATTAGCCTTTCTCCATCCCATTTTACTCTCCCACCCAATTTCTGTTTACAGTTAAGTGTTGCTGGTTCTGGATGAAATGCATTCAGCCCATCCCATCACTCAGGTATCCCCTTTGCTAACCAGCAAAACAATCTTGAACAACGTTCTGAGTTGCACAATATTCTAGAAGGATGCAACATTGCATAAGGCAGCACTGTAAATCTAGCCTTTAACAACACACCCAGGTTTTCTAGAGCTGGTTCATTTCCCTCAACTATAAGGTTCTGATTTATTCACATTCTTAACATCCCTAAATACCTCCTGAGTTCACAGGAGTCATGGAATCCCGAAGAAAAATCTCACACTATGTATTTCTGACCTGCAATGTGGAGGACATGATCGATACAGACACAAAACAGAGCTAGGGATAGACCAGGGGAATCCCTCCACAAACCTGAGATAGTTACCAAGGTTGCAGGGGGGGTATTAATCTTAAAAGAAGTGTTTTAGAAGAATGCAATGGGAGGTTAAGACTCCCCAATGTAACAGAAACAATGCCTGTCGCTTTAAAGAAGAATTCCCAACAAATTCCCAATGCCTGTGGGGGGTTGCTAGGTAACCGTTCCAATATTACCATGCCTTCCAAGCCTTGGTTTTTGTAAAGCAAGGCCATGATGGAGAACAGGGGCAGACTGAGATGCCAAAACAGCCTTGGAAAAGGACCCCCTTCCCACTGTCACATGTCCTGATTTGGGCCTCCATAAGACAGGCCCAATGGCAACTACCAAAACCACGCCGCCCACACAATTGAATCTGGCCCAGCAGTGGCAGTCACTACACAGGCGAGCCCAGCTTGACCTGACCACAGCCACCACACAGCCTGGCTAGACTTTCCCTGGGAGAGGGGTTGTCAGGTGTAAGAAACAGCTGAAAGGAGGAACAGCTGAAGACATAGGGCAGATGAAGGTAGATTGGCTAGTGGGTGGGAAGGAGAAAAGGGGAGGGACATAGGAGGCAGCCAAAGAAGGGAAAGAGGATTTGAGGAGGGAAATATAGCAGAAAATGATGATTCCCCACAAGTCCTTATGAGTGTCCCACTTATATTCTTTATATTTTGAAACGTCCATTCAACAACTCAATAGAATCACTTCTCTTTCAGCGATGTAATAAGAAAAGAGAAATAAAGGTAATATTTCAGCTCTAAATATTTACCCGATGAAAAAAAAATTAACATTTATTTTCCAAGGATGCCTCAATGGAGGGGAAAATGGGATAACTGGTATATTCCTTTGTGTGTGAGTGTGTGTTTTTGGTGCGTATGCTCAAGAATTTGCCTAATCCACAATGATACAGCCTTCCCCCATGGAGGCAAAATGCATACCCCCCCTCCCCAAAGGGATTGCTATGGCAAAGAATGGCGAATTTCATTAAATATGTTAACTGGGGAGAAAAAAAATTCAGCTTTGAAAAATAGTAATCCTGTCTTTCAACAAAAATATTATAGGAAGCTATGAATTTGGTAGATCTGAATAGGCTGTTGGTACATGTTTTACTAAGGTAATATAATGGCACACTATTATTAGATCACATTAATCATTACTATGCCAAAGGCAGTGACAGCCCCACTGAAAAGGATTGAAAGGGTTGGTAATGGATATAAATTACCCATTGTGTGATAAAAGGATTTTTACTAAGAAGGTAAGAATAAAACAGCAAATTTCTAATATAACTGTTGTGAAAGGGGGGAGGGGGAAACACCCCAAATAAAAGTAATCCTCCGTGAATATCCACAAAAATCAAAAAGTAAGCAGTTCTGAAACGTGATAAAGTTGCAGGTTTTGTGTGTGTGTGTGTGTTTTTTTTCTTTAATCACGTATACAGTGTGAAATTAATTTCTTGGCACCTAATATCGCTATCAGTTTCAATGGTTTACGGGATGACCTCTAAGGAACATGGTCAAAAGAGAAGGTAGGCTTTGCTAATTAGAAATGAAGGCAGTTTTATGTTGATGTGTTTAAGCCCTTCATCTGCATCAAATGGGAGATGCCGGGAATCTGAATATTATATGTTGATTTGTGGCATCTGATTCAATCAACCTGGCTATGTTCTCTGTACACAAAAGATCTAGTTTCAGGTAGCACATCCTTTGCACAACAGAGAAAACCTTTCCTAGGTACACTCTGAATTTTTTTTAAATCGCTGCTGAAGATGGACAACTCAAAACATGAGGTCTGTGGCTCATCTGCATATTTAGGTTGTTTATAATTAACCGGATTTACATATTATTTACATGTTCGTTATGGACTGCAAGCCACAGTTAGAATACTATTTTGACCTCATACTATAATAATCCCAGAATGACTCTAGGTGGGGGGGAAAAAACCCTGAGCCACTATCTGAAATGCTTTCAAATGCACAATACTAAAGATGGGCAAAACGTACTGCTTCTTCTCTGTAATTATTAGTTTTTTATTAATTAGGCTTGCAATTCATGCTCAGTTCAGGCACTAAAATGAATTCATTACATTTAGCCCCTGGGTGCCAACCATGTCCTAGTGTACCCAGGTATAGAACCTCCCCAAAATCAAGGGAAATGTGGCTAAAAAACACTCTGAGCCTTCAATCGAGTATTTCCTGAATGATTACCAGAGAGGGGTAAGCCCCATTCTCTGCTGCTCAGGTCATAACCTACTCCAAGATCTGACGTGGCTCTTGGCAGAGATACTCAGAGATTCAAGAAGTCCAGTAATATTCCAGATCTTAAAAGAGCTGATAGCCTGAACTTTGGGCTTCCAGTTGATTCCTCCCTTGGATGGTTCCATGGAAAGTAGCAGCTGTGGTTCCAATCCCCAACACCGAGGTCCAAGGTGCCTCTTAGCATACAGAAACTACATTCCCCACGATGCTAGAAGACCCATGAAAATCCAGGAGAACCAAGGGCATTATTATCCGAGCACTTCTAAAAGCGATGCTAAAAATGTACCACTGAAATAGAAGAACATCACATGCACAAACATACACACACCACTCAACTTCTGGTATGGCAAATGCAAGTCCAAACCCGTAACGCATTTCTGGCAGAAGAACATGCTCAAGGACCAGTTCCACTGTAGAAAAGTCATGCCAACCGTGACCATGAGATGCATTTATCAAAAACATTCGCCTGTTTTCAAGCGTGCATGAATCGAATTGGATTTTGAATTGGAAACTAGAAAGACCATAACATTTTAACATTGTATAGATGGATTGTGCAAGTTTTCCACCTATAAAATAGGTCTATGAGATGGATTTTCTCTGATCAGAATAGCCCAGGCTAGCCTGATCTCGTCAGATCTCAGAAGCAAAGCTGGGTGAACCCTAGCTAGTATGTGGATGGGAGACCTCCAAGGAATACCAAGAGCACGATGTGGAGGCAGGGAATAGCATACCACCTCTAAATGTCTTTCATCTGGAAAACCTTAGGGACAACCATTAGTCAGCTGTGACTTGGTGGCACTTTCCACCACGGAAAGTGCCACCATCACCATGAGATGTGCCAGACCAATCTGCAGATATTGGATTGGATGATGTCTACCAGAGACATTACTCTTTGGCCTTACTCAACGCAAGAGGTTTCTCTACAGCTGCAAGAGCCTCTTGCATTATGGGAAAGCTTCCCATACAAGAAGAAAGTACTGCCATGGATTGAATGAGATCCAGTGTATTTGTAAAAGAGGACAATATTAAAAGAATTCTGGCTCTTACCAGGCTAGATCAGCATCAACAGCTCTTTCTTCTGGATATGTGATCTTCTCAAAGACTCGGGGGGTAAGTAGTGAAGATCAGGAACTGCAAAAACAATGGCTGTGAGAAACAACAAAGTCACCGGGATTAATCCAAGTCAATTCTATTTGACACTGCAATATTCTATGAAGTCTGTTCAGAGAACTATGCAGAATTTCTGGATCTGCTACTCATGTGAGACTTAACATCCTGTTTGAGATACATTAATTGGGGACGGCAGGAAGAATTCCCTGGGCCATGTCAAGGAAGGTGGGGTTTATTTCAGATCTTGCTTCTGCAATGAAAGCAAAGAAGCACGGGGGGCAAGGGAGGGGGAACAGACCAGAAATCCACTTATTTGATGCTTACAACTTTTTCTTTCTCGGAATTCTATTACATAAATAAGTAGCCCTTCACAGTTGGGCTCAGCTGATCAACTCTATCTCAAGGAGATAACAGTGCCAGATATCAGAGCTGATCTACCACTTTTCTGATGCTAGGAAATTTAAGAATTCTGCATAAGAAAGCAAGAGCAACAAATACAAACAAACAAAATCCGGGGGGGGGGAAATCCCACCGTTCTTTCTTTGCAGTAAGGGTGTGATACACACTGAAACGGACACTTTCCAGCCTTGTGGCAAATTAACTTTTCCACCAAAAATAAAAATCATTTTATCAAATCTCTACAAAGGCCGAAGTCAAGTCATTTCATTGTGCTCTTCTAGTGGTTCCCATGTCATCTTGTCATACCCAACATTAAGTTAGACAGGTGATTTGTTAGGCTACTGGTTTTCTATAGGTTCGCCATAACCTTGGGACCCCAGCGCACAAAAGGCGGCAAACAACTTATTATGAAGCAGACGGCTTAAACAGTCAATAATCCCAGCCATTTACACTCGAAAGACGGTCATACATACAACAGTGCTCTGCAAGAAGAATCCCCTATTTTTAACAAGAACTAAGCAGATGTTTCAATTCTTGCTCCAAAAAGGCCATAGGACTGAGTTACTGAAAGTTGTAAATTAGAAGCTCAACAGTTGAAGGACAGCACAAGATATAAAACGGATACAAAGCATGAGATCATTAGCTAAACTGTAATTTTCCCCCCACAGGCTTGTGAGCAGTTTCTCACCATTAGGCATCTCTAGAAACTGCCAGAAAGTGTGTGCGCATAAAATGAACTTCGATACAGCAAATAAATACATTGCACCAGCCTTTCCCAACTTTTTCACCATTGACAAATCCCTGAAACATTATTCAGGCTTCGAGAAACCCTAGAAGTGGCACGATTGTGCAGAATATGGTTGGGAAGCAGAGTTGTGGACATGCCCACCTGGGGCCCTTCCCCTTCCCGCCCACTATGTTGTTTATTGTTTAGTTTCCGAAGCTAGCAAAAGCTATTTGCTATGTTTCCCCACTATCAATACTAACGAAGAGAGAAAAGAAAATGAGGCGGTGAATTAAAAATCCTTGTTGTTTGGAGCTGTCTTACTGACACAGGGGCAAAGTAGGGGGATACCTATTAGAGAAAAGATGAGATGAAATTGTGCCCATAACCTTCCAGCTGGTCTCGACTTACACACATTCTTATTACAAAAAAGGTCAAAATGCCGACTTTCTGGAAAGGATCTCGCCTCCAATTCCTGCAAGGCTTTTTTGTGAATGGCACGAGGCCAGGTTTCGTCTTGCCAAGGCTCCAAGTGAATTATCTCCTTTCTTCTGAGCTCCTCTTCATTTCTGGCTAGGCTGATGACACACAACAATAAAGCAGGTTTTGGCTTAGCATTTTTGAAATTTCAATACGAGGGTTTCCCTGAATCCCATTTTGGTGCCAATCCTTACCAATCCATGCGACCATGAGTACAGTGCTTTTGACTCAGACCAAGGATACACCATCTCCACGTGATGTTCACTAGGAAAGCCATCATGAGGGCAAAAAAGTATCTTAGGGACTGTGTAACACACCCATGCAGGGCTTTTATGCTCTGCAAGTACTAATAGGTTGGTGCTCCCTATTGAGCCAGTTTGGTGTAGTGGTTAGGAGTGCAGACTTCTAATCTGGCAAGCCGGGTTCGATTCTGCTTTCCCCCACATGCAGCCAGCTGGGTGACCTTGGGCTCACCACAACACTGAGAAAGCTGTTCTGACCAAACAGAAGCCTCTCTCAGCCTCACCCACCTCACAGGGTGTCTGTTGTGGGGAGAGGAAAGGGAAGGCAACTGTAAGCCACTTTGAGCCTCCTTCGGGTAGAGAAAAGCAGCATATAAGAACCAACTCTTCTTCTTCTTCCTATATTGCTGCATGCGCGGAGCAGACAGGAAAAGATGAAAGACGTAGTCACTGCTATATGAGCTAGGAAGGCAGAGAGGATGGTAACTTGTTTGTGCTCTTGTTTGATTTCCTTATTTCAACTAAATAAAGGCACCTTCTCCTTTTATGGCAACCACAACTCTCCTTGTTATCCATTCTGGCCTTGTCCAGGAATACCAAACTGAGGGATGAAATCATGGCTGCTGAAAATATTCAACTTGTATTTTATTTTATTTTGAAAATGTCTATTCCTCCTCCCCAGGGAATCAGGCCCGGGGCGATTTACAAAAGATAAACCAATAAAAACAGGGGATTAAATGGCCTCTATTTTTTAACCAGCACTTCTCTGCAGCCTGAAGTTTCCTTTATGCCTGTAAATTGCAAAATGAGGCAACCGACGATTTGGAAAAGGCTGGTTTAGAGGAACGCACTTTGCAGTGAGCTCCGAATTCTCTGTTCTCTAGCTCGCTGTGACCTGCCGCTCCACCTGACTACAGACCATTGTTAAAAAAAAAAAGTTTACAAACAAAGATCCCACAAGGGGCATCCCCTATTGACTCCCCACCACGGTGAAAATGACTCCTGTGCTTCCTGATGGTACAAGCTTCAAGTCTTAAACGCACCCCCTTGGCTGACAATTACAAAGTTTTCTTAGGCTTCTTTATTTCCTTTAAGTTTTCTTCCCCTTTGATACAGGCCGTTTTGATCTCACTCTCCTTCCAGAATTGTTTGAATGTTCAGCAACAATGTAGATGTTAGCGCCTGTTGCTCATGGTTTTTCCTAAACCTCTCCCCCCCCCCCCGCCAGCTGAGCGATCCTTTGTTATATTCATCTCAGAATATCACTGATCTTTCTTTAACGTTTGCGAACTCTTTGGAGACGGAAGAGAGTTGATGTAATTTGCTCATCACGAGATATTCCAATCCACTGGGAAAGCACACGATACTAAACACGGCGGCCACGACACGGTAAACGGAAAATAGCTCTACGGCTTAATCCAATGGGCACTGAATCCCTTCTCACTTCGAAAATTTTATTTATTTTGTTTAGGTTGAGATTTTTAGGCCGCCCCTCTCCAAAGAGGTCTCGGGGCGGCTAACATCAGTCTATAGAACAGACTGAATCCAAATGGATATAAAATAAGAGAGATCCATACTAAAAACCAGTTTCCATAATTCCTATTGCAGTCGCTGGTCCCAGAAATATTCTAACAAGCCAGGCACTTTAGGCACATATGAACCTTAGCTTTAGCCAAGGTCAGGGGTAGTCAACCTGTGGTCCTCTAGATGTTCAAGGACTACAATTCCCATGAGTCCCTGCCAGCAAACGCTGGCAAGGGCTCGTGGGAATTGTAGTCCATGAAGATCTGGAGGACCACAGGTTGACTACCCCTGGCCTAGGTAAACAGATGCTGATATCACACCCTAACCCAGCCTTTCTCACCTTTTTTACCATTGAGAAACCCCTGAAACATTCCTCGGGTTCCAAGAAACCCCAGAGGTGACGCGATTCTGAAGAATATGCTTGGAAAGCATGGCTGCACAAGTGTCTACCTTGAGGCTTTCTCCTACCCCCTCCAGGCCCATCATTGGCCAGTGGAGGGGGGTCAACATGACCATATATGGTCATATCACTCTGACCAGCAGCCTAGCCACAGCGTTCTGCACTATCTGCGGCTTACAAACGCTCTTCAAAGGCAGCCCCAAGTACAATGCATTGCAGTAGTCTAGTCTAGATGTAACTAAGGCATCGATTACTGTGACTAGATCTAGACCTCCTGCCCCCCATAGGACTCGGACCACCATAACATGTTGTTCCCCAGTCCCAGTGCCAAGAGACAGCTCAGAAGAATACTACAGTCAACAGTATCAAAAGCAGTGGAGAGATCCAGCAGAATAGCAGGGTCACATACCCTCTGTGTGGTTCTCTGTAGAGGTCATCAGCCAAGGCCACCAAACCCCAACCTGAAGCCAGATTGAAAAGGGTCCAGGAAAGCCAGTCACTTCCAAGAGCCCCTGGAACTAACCTTACCCAAGAATGGAAGACTGGTTGGAAGGTCTCCAACATGGTAGGGCTTAGGGAGGGTCTGATCACTGCCTCCTTGAGCACAGGTGGCACTACATCCACCCTCAAAGGAGCATTCACCACGCCCCTTCCCCATCCAGCCAGCCCCCCCCTCTGGCAGCTTTTATTACGCACGATGCCTATATCAGCATATTGTATGATACCACTTCATTTCTGCTTCCAAATCAAATCTATGGGGTCCTTCTCCACGAAAGCAGATGCATTATTTTAATCAAATGTAGGTCCAAATAACCGTTGCCTATTGAATTTGCGTGAACGTGTACAACTGGCTCTGGATCTGAACCACTGCTAGAAATCGTATGTGTAATTGGCTTAAATGTGCAGTTTGCTTAATTGTGAAATGCCTTCCATTCAAAAGCACTTGTGATACTGATCTGGCTAGGATTGCACTCTGCATATGTAACTGCTAGCTACTCTTGCAAGGAGGACACAGTCTACCAATCAAATAAGTAAATAAATAAATAATCTGAACTGTGCCCAGGAAGGGAGCAATCCTAAAAGCAGTCTACTCAAAGCCCTACTCAGGTGTACTCAGTGTAGCCTACTCCCAGGTAAGTAGTCTTAGGATTGCACTGTTAGGTGCCACTATTCCCCATGGACTTTGTGATAATATTTACAAGCCCACTGACTTTTCAGGGCCTTCTTTTCAAAAGCAAACATGCAGGGTTTTTAGGGGGGGAAGAAAAATGTGTCTATTCACATTATTCCTACTTGATACTGTTAAACATGGATTTGCATTTAATTCCAAGTGATAAACAGCCAACTATCAAACAGCTTCTTTGCAGGAAGTTTCTGCCTTGTTGAACAGGTTCTCAGGAGCTTCCTCTATAGGAGCATCGCACATTAGATATTTTCTCTGCCGTTATTCTAATGCCGCCTTTTTTTTAAAGTCAGGTTTTATAGAAGCACCCGCGACGTATAAAACTCTAACGACGATTCTCAGAACAGCTTTTGCTAAGGCTTTTGATAAATTCTGATAGCCGACAGAACGCTGCAAGAATTCCCTGCTTTCAAAAGTCTTGTGTTGATTTGCTTGGAGAGTCAGTGTCATTGATCAGCCCATCAATGTCTCTCGCAATCCCCTTTTTCCAGTTCATAGCTTTGACTGAAGCCCTCCGGTTTAAACCTGAGAGTGATTTAAGGCCTGTAATACATAACTTCCTCAACAAATTGTGTGTGTGTGTGTGTGTGTGTAGGGGGGGCAGGGGGGGTGTCGACTGCCTTTAGACATTCAACTGAGACACAAGCGTCACTGGAATTGCTCAAAGAGACGTTTCACTCACCTGCGCGAATGTCACTCTAAAGCCTTTGATGCCAACAGCGTAGAAAGCATACATTTCCACGCAAGGTGACACTGTGTGCTGCATGAACGCTAATCCGATTAGGATAAACAAACCCAGTTCAGTGACGGAGGGGTGGTCAGCTAAGATTCCTTGCTCAGACCAAGACTTCAGCTCCCGTGCAGGAGCAGAAATCGGGGGTGGATGAGGTGCACCAGGCCAATGCTCCCCCATGTGGGTGCAGGAAGAGGTGGGGCAACCTGCCATGACGAAAACTCCAGCCTGCAGCCCGGCATGAAACCTCCAGTGCATAAACGGTCCAAGTGAACTGCTCAAGAGTAGCATGTCCCTTGAAGAATCTGGGTATCAATATAAGCAAGCCCACATTCTTGGGATAGATGAAGGGTATACACATGTTGTCAAGAGATATCATAGCACTGCAGAGCTTGCAATGGCCAAAATCTGATTTGCTGAGGCCACCAGCGTCAAACGGAGCTGTGCACCAAACAAGGAGAGCAAGTGTCCTTGTTCCTTGACATTATCCCACAGTCTTGATCAGGTCTGGCAACAAGTATCAACCCCAGTTGGGTGGTACACAGGGAGAGCAGGTGACCTTCAAAAGTGGTCGATTGATATATCATGGTACTGATCAGGCCTGCAAAGTACTTCTAATACCTTAGTGTTGGGGTAGTCAACCTGTGGTCCTCCAGATGTCCATGGACTATAATTCACATGAGCCTCTGCCAGCAGGTTGACTACCCCTGCCTTAGTGTACCAAGCATCTGTCTTCTCCTCCATTGCCTCTGTTCCTTCCTCAGAACCTTTCACAGATCTACTGCAATGCAAACCAAGCTACTGTGTTGACTTAAGAGTACTGTGCTACTGAATTTGCACTTCATCCTAAAAGAAATGACCATTATGTGCAAATGAGCGATACACGTATCTCGTCAGATTGCGGAAGCTAAGCAGGGTCAGTACTTGGACAGGAGACCATTAAGAAACACTTTGCAGAGGAAAGCAATGGAAAATTATGTCTGTGCCTTGATAAACCTTTGGGGTTACCATAGGTCAACTGCAACCTGACATCACTGCCGTTCAAGTAACAAAGCACGTATTACACACAGTGTCATCAAGTAAGATGGCAACCCAGAATGGAAAGTCGGCAGCCACTAGGAAAATGAGATGTTTGCCACCAGTTACGATAAAAGGGTGAGCGCATGAGGGCTTATCTGACTGCCAAATGTAATGCTCCAGGTGTGCACTGAAGGATGTGTATATTCAGTAGCAAATGCATATGCAAATATATGATAGAGTTCCTAATGTGTTGTAGAACACCGCAGCCAACAACTTAAGAAAGCAAGTCAAAGTGAAATGCTCTAGGGAAAAGTATATAAAAGTGCAGAGGAACTAAGCTCCTTGAAACCAAGGGGTTTCAACAGAAGTAAATGTAGCACAAGATTGTACCGTACATGTCTTCAAAGTTCTAAATCTGTACTTATCAAATAAAATAACTTGACATTGCTTTTAAGTACAGATATCTTACTATTCAACAATGAATGGCTGATGAGCATTAGTGGCTGCAGTTCGACCGGCAACACAATAAATCACAAATAACTGAGCATACTCCCAGTAGTGAAGGACAAAGATAACATAGCTTCTAGGGAGTGTGACTGTATGTCCTTATGGAGCAGACCCATGGAAGGGGAATCAGAAATTCCCAGGGGAGCTGAAGGGGTTGGTGTTTTGGAAATCCCGAGCAGCAGAATGCCAACGAGATTCAAATAGCAGAACTGAAATCACAAGGCTCAGAGAGAGAGGCGTAGCTCTAGAATAAAAGTTGATTTAGGTCAGTAAATTGGCAGAGATCGGAACAAAGATGGCTCCAAGTAGATCTGAGAATGGATGAAGAATGAAAGGTAGGACAGGCTATAATTGTTGTTGTTGCACTACTTTCCCACCCTACCTTGTAAGACTCAGGGTGGACTACCATGGGATAAAAATAGATACAACTGTATACAAAATAGAGATTTAAAATAAATACATTAAATCATAAGTATTACAACAAGAATTAATCGAATTGCCTGTTCGCCAATCATGGGGAAGGGGGGAATCATAAAGATGTCCATCTGAGTTGGTCAATGGATTCTGATAGGAAGGCTAACAGATCTTCTTTTTTTTTTAAGCCTCAACCATAGGCCTGGCGGAATACCTCTGTCTTACAAGCCTTGCGGAACTGTCTGAGGTCCCGCAGGGCTCTGATCGCGGTTGGCAGAACCTTCCGCTAGGACCAAAAAGGCTCTGGTTATGGATGAGGCCAATCTGATCTCTTTTGGGCCAGAGATCCTGAGCAGATTCTGCTGACTAGATCTTAATGCTCTCTGGGTGACACAGATTTTTGGCTTTGGAGAACTTTCTGAGCACAGACGTTTCCCAGTCCTATTCTGATTTTAACTTATCATCGTTATCTGGGCTTCACACATTACCTTAGGGGAGATTCGTGGTGTTTTAAAATAGCAACAGAGTGTAAAAGTGGCCTCCATTCAAAGATGCTCCCTGCAGGCAACTAATTCTCACATTTTGCCTTTGATACTTACATCCAAAGAAAAAATGTGCATTTTTCATGCAAACCTTCAGTTGAATACATTAGTGATCCCCAACCTGTGGGCTGCGGACCACATGTGGTCCTTCGACTAATTGGAGGTGGGCCCCGAAGGACACCTTCTCTCCCCCCCCCCGGCCCTTTACTTCATCCCCCCCGGCCCTTTACAACACACTTTGGGTGTCATTGTCTCCCATCACTCCCAGATGGAACTATCTCGTTGCAGAGAAACAAGCTCAGGGTTCCCATTGATTTATCATTGTCATGAGTTAAAATTTCCATGAAAATAAAATGTTCCTTATGTTCATTGTTGTGGCGTGTCTGTATCTTATTTTGAAGGGATGTTTAAACATTATCATAGCGATCAGAGAGCGCTAGGGCAGTGGTTGAGAGTAGAGGAGTAAACTACCCCCCCACCAGGCCTCAGTAAGAGGCGTTGAGTGGTCCCCGGTGAGTGGTTCCCGGTGATAAAAAGGTTGGGGACCACTGGAATACATGACCATTATGTCTTATCTGTAAACTCCCTCCCCCCCCCAAAAAAAATAAAACCCTACCCAAACAATTCATACTTTCATTCTAGACCAGGCCTCAGTTCACCTGTGGCCCTCCAACAGGACACAATTTGTGGCCAAGTACAATGTGTGTCTGTGGTGTTAAGGTGTTAAATAGAGCCAACATCAGAATCCATATCTGAACTCCTAAATGTATACAAGTACACTGCACACATGACATTTCCAGTGTTCTTCCCATTTTCTGTTGCCCTTGAAAGAATCTTATCTAAAACCTTATCTGTCAGGGAACGGCAGTCATGCTGCTGTCAGTTCCAACGTGGAGGTCCACAGGGTGCGATTCA